>NC_041373.1:14508816-14783816 GCF_900634415.1 Cottoperca gobio | reverse complement strand
AGGCTTTGCTGTACTCCTACGACCCCAGCTTGGAGCGCATCTTTCGCCGGGTTTTCTACCGGCCGTACTTGCACATCTTTGGACAGATCCCGGTGGAAGAGATGGATGGTATACGTGTTTGTTTGTGTGTCATGCATCTGCAAAAAAAGTAGTATAATAGTTTAAACCACAGTAATTAAAATAAATTACATTTACATGATCATACTAAAAGACCTTTTATATGTTTGTGTCAATCCCAGTGGGGAAGCAGTGGGACATGCTCTGCACACACAACGTGACATTGATTCAGAGCGGCGAGGAGCCGTGCAGGACTCTGTATAGTAACTGGCTGGTGGTCATTCTGCTGGTCGTTTATCTGCTGGTCACCAATATCCTGCTCATCAACCTGCTCATCGCCATGTTTAGGTAACGAACAGAAGCATTAGAGTTCCATCAGTCTGTCTCTTCACGTGCACGACACTCTTTACTCTGCTCTCTTTGTGTCCACCCAGCAACACCTTCTCTGAAGTGCAGGGTAACAGCGACATCTACTGGAAGTTCCAGCGCTACAACCTGATTGTTCAGTACCACTCTCGTCCTTCTCTGGCTCCTCCTTTCATCATCCTCTCTCACATCAATCTCTTTATCAAGAGGAGCATCCGCAAGGTGCCCTCTATCAAGATCTTCCACTTCGGTCAGTATTTTAACGGGAGTCTTAAAGGGACAGTTTGGAGGTTGGGGTTGTGTGAGGTACCTACAGTGTGGAGACGCAGACGGTATGGATACAGAAGCTAAGCAACTGTCCGCCATCTACTGTAGATACACTGTCTATTGATACCTCATACAACCCCCCCCCCCCCCCCCCCCCCCCCACACACTTGATAAAGTTCCTTAGAAATGGGATTATTCTTGGTTTCATCTCAGCCGTGGTGGTTCCTGCCTGGTTTAAGGAAACACCACGGCTGAGTTGAATGAAAACATTGATGAAAAAAACGTTTTGCCTTTTTTTTCTATTAGTATTGCAGTTGACAGGGAAAGCAGCCAACAGACTAATGACGTGGGAAACCATTCAGAAGGAAGACTTCCTGACCGCCCAGAACAAGATCCAGAAAAGCAGTGACTCAGAGAGGCTCAAACGGATGTCTGTCAAGTGAGCATTGTCCTCCAACACCAAAGTGGTGAAACGACTTATTGTTTTTGGCTCCATCACACTGAAGTGAATATCTCCTTTTCTCTTTTTTTAGAGTGGATGGTGTCCTGAAACACATGACTGAGAGCAGAGACTTTGACCACAGGCTGAGGGCTCTGGAGAATGAGGTAAACATCAAAGCTGTCTTTTCCCAAACATTTAACTGAGTTCATCATTCTGTACAGGAAATGTAGCCCTAGCTTACTGCGTTGTATTCCCAAAATACTGATGGTCCACTCAGGTGTCTTGGAGTTACTGTATGTCAACACATTCTCTTTTGATCCTCAATCTCAGATGGAGTATTGCTCAAGCGCTCTCAGCTGGATTGTGGATACTTTGGCTCAAGGCAGCACGTTCAAACCTCATCGGCCTCCACCTACAGTGAGAGGTACACAATCCGAACGTGGATGCATCTCACAGAATGTCACAGGTTGTATTCACTATTGGTTAATTCTTATACTTAACTTACTGTATTCTGCCTCTTCTTCTGCACACAGATGCGTTCCCCTCTTCTTCCAATTCTGCCTGATCCAGCCTCGGTGATGCCTTCACTTGCTCAGGGTCGGTAAATGTTTATCACTGGACTCGCTTCAAATTGTTTCAATTGTTCTGAGCTGAAAGTAAAGTGTAGCAGCCATCACTACTTGTTACAGTATTCAAATGCCAAAGTCAAGCGCATGTATTTATGATGTAGCATTTTATGTATTTTATTTGCCATCATGTCTTTGTTGCTGAAATTCTGTTTTTACGGTTTTTATATAGGTTTTTACTGCTGTATTAAAACTGTTTATATATAAAACACGGTACTGTATTTGTATTGCCACATTGTTTGATTGTGTGTATATATAGTGTAATAAATGAGTTATGTTACTGTTAAAGGAATAACTCTGGAGGGCGACATCTTGAGAAATACTCACTTTCTTGTTTCAGGGGATTAAATGTTTGTGAAAGTAAAATAAACTTGACACAAAGTAAAATGGAACTAGATATGGCAATAAGGGAAGACGATACAGAAATCTGAACATTGTTTTAAAACCAGGTTCAAATGTCTCGTCTCAATTTGTTGACGCATTAGAGTCGAGGGTTTAAAACCAAGGGAAGTATAATGTCAACAGCTATATAATAACAATCAATGTTTTTAAGAATGACCTTTATAAATCAGGCTATGAATGATGTATGAAAGAAACCTAAATAAATGGGAATGAAACTGGAAAGTGTGGTGCACGTAAATGCTCATTTTGAGTTGTAAACTGTCATACTGTACATATTGCAAGACACTACAAGTAATTAGAGTAAGAATGTAACTAAAAGATATCACCGGCTCCAAATCGACCAGTGCAAGAAAGAAACGGCGTGTTTGCCACCAGGGTCTGGCCTTTAATCATGTGAATTTAACGAGACAATCGCTCAGCGAAAAAGTGGCTAAAACTTAAGAGCGGGGGAAGTTGGATATACTGCAGAGAGAAGGGGATACGATAGTGTGAAAGGTGTGCACGGTGCTGAGTTTCAGTATGCCAGAGCTCTATTGAAGGTCACATAGTGGAGCAGGGCTATTGAAGGAGCCTTCACTGCAAATAGCCGGCTGGGCCACCTGTCAATCGCACCAGCGGCTCCCACTGAGAGAGGCGGTGTCATCACTTTCTGCCTTTCTGCACGGCGGCTGCATGTGCAGATATGTAGCCATGTATGTGAGCATGTGTGTCTCACTGATCACGTCTCAGTTTCTGAGTCATTTCGATGAGAACGCTCCTCCTTTTCACACAATCTGCGTCGCCATCGACTCCATTTCTCCTTCCTGTCTCTAGTCCGGCTTCATAATGAAAGTAGTAAATACATTCTGTGCTTTGAATGTAAAGCTTTTCTTTTGGCATGTCAGTTGCTGCACATGTGCCATCATCTCCATTTCTTTCTATTTACATCCATACATACATCATTCTGACATGTTCTCTGCTTTGGGACTCGTAAGCACATATTCTGTAGACTGTGTCCGAGAGGTGTTGATTTAACCCCGAGGTCATTTAATAAACCACCATTAAAGGCTGCATTACTTACCAATATTACTGTTGGTAGTAATTAGTTTTATATTCACCTTCAGCGAGGCCTTTATGGATCTGCTTTGTGCACTAAAGCCGTGTGCAACATGCAGTCCTGAGTTTCAGCCAGGTTTAATAATAGATTCAATTAAAGAAAGGGAATGTATTGGTGCACGTGATTACACGTCGCTCAGCTTTATAGAGCTGAGAATAAACAGAAGTCAAAGGTGATGGAGAGTGTGAATACTCTCTGCGTGCGTCTCATTTAGAAATGTTTAACTGTAGAAGCACATTTATTTATTATTTATTTATCTAGTGGATTATTTCTGTTCTGGGGGATTTATAGACATTAAATAACATTACAATGAGAGAAAGATGCATCAATTAAAATAATTCTAAGTAATAAATAACAGACAGATAATGTGTTTCCTGAATAAATGTAGCACCATGACAGAAAAGCTTCATCTTCATCCACTTCAACTTGATTATTTAATGTCAGAAATTGGGCTTCTCCCTCCCTTTTATTTCCATATGTTCACTGACCTCTCTTTTCCCCTCCCTCCTGCGGTCCAACCCCCCCCCCCCACTGTCTGCCATAAGCACACACCCACCTCTCTAATACACTGGGTTAAGGGCATCGGGAGCATTCTTCCCGGACATGTGCCCCTGTCACTCATACGCATACAGCCCGAAACTACACCACACACCCAGTTGTGTTTCCACTGTGTCCTCTCTGTTCCAAGCACAAGGCTGGCACACTGCTCTGTTAGTCTTGTGAGCACGACCCTCCTCTTCCTCATCTCTCTGCAGCTTGGATCAAAGAGCTGAACAATATCACAGAATTACCTGCAACTGTCACGTTTTCTGTGGATTTTATGTTTTTTTAAGTGTTAAAAACTTGTTGATTGTTTTTGGTGGAAGAACCGACGCAGAGACGTCCAGGGTGGATTTGTAGTTGAGAAGAAGCCTCAACTGTGTAAGTTTTCCAAAATGGCACCTGTGAAAGGCTGGATGGTGGGGCTGCTGCTGGTTCTCCTGTGCCCGTCCCAGGCCCCGCTCTCTGGAGCAGTGAGCGCGCAGGACGTGGCCGAAGCGTTCCACGGCAGAAACGTTGAGGCGGTCGTGGCAGAAGAGGGCGAAACTGCTGAGGGTGACGATGGTGTCGGTGAGGAAGAGGAACATTTAGCAGAGGAAGACGATGAGGAAGAATCAATTGAACAGGAAGAAGAGGAGGAGGATGAGGAGGAAGAAGAAGAGGATGGGGAGGAGGAAGAAGAGGAGGAGGAGGAGGAGGAAGAGGAGACTGCTGACGCTGAAGCGGAGGAGGAGGAAGAGGAGACTGTTGACGCTGAAGCGGAGGAGGAGGAAGAGGAGGCGGCTGATGAGGACGATGAGGAAGAGGAGGCTGCTGATGAGGACGATGATGAAGAGGAGACTGCTGACGATGAAGTGGAAGAGGACGAGGAAGAGGCTGCTGAGGAGGAGGAGGAGGAAGAGGAGGGGGAGAAGGAGGCTACTGAGGAGGAGGAAGATGAGGAAGAGGCTGCTGATGAGGAGGAGGAAGATGAGGAAGAGGCTGCTGATGAGGAGGAGGAGGAGGAGGAAGAAGAGGAAGAGGCTGCTGATGAGGAGGAGGAAGAGGAGGACGATGAGGAAGAAGAGGCTGCTGAGGACGAAGAGGACGAGGAGGACGAGGAGGAGGACGATGTTGAGGCCGCAGCTGAAAATGAGGACGACGAGGAGGCAATAGAGCAGGAAGATGAGTCTTCTGAAGAGGAAGAGGAGGCAGGCGGTGATGAAGCAGCTGAGGAAGAGGAGGCTGATGATGCTGAAGAAGAGGAGGATGAGGATGACTTTGAGGAAGAGGAAGCAACTGAAGCAGAGGAAGATGACGGTATACCCAATTATTCATTTCACTGTTTACTTTTTCTTTTTTAATATATTTATAGATTATTAAAACACTAAACTACGCCGTCACTTTGTATAAAGTAAAACACACGAGCCACTTTGAGTCTGAGTCGAGTGCCTCGTGACATCCAGAGCAACGGCGTCACGCGTATCGGCCCTGAAATAGAGCGGCTTATCTGCGAGGTCTCTGGCACCGAGCGGGATCTGAACCGTTCAGGCCTGTTGTTCAACCAACGAGGCTATTCTGAGACCCCGAAGCGATTACTGTGTTTACTATGCGACCACAGCCGGCACGCATAGCTGTTATTCATCTGTGTCGGGGTAGTTTGACCTCAAATCAATCACATATGATGTGTATAGCCCAATATTACAAATGACAAGTCTCAGGGGGCTTTACAGACAACATAGACATAGTACTGATCTGTCCCCTTCTCTCTATTGTGTGTGTTATGTGCAATAGATAAGATGAGCAGCTCCTTTTATGGCAGCCCTGCCATCAGTGTATGAATGTGTGTGTGAACGGGTCAATGTTGGCCTGTCGTGTAAAAAGCACTTAGAAAGGTGCCGTATGAATTATACCAGTGTACTTATCGGCCGACCTATATACAGCAGTAGCCTACCGGTAGCTTGTATTGACAATAAGCTAACATCGGCCAGGCTTGATGCATCCGTCTCATTTGTCGTCGACTCTGTTGACAGATGAGGTTGAAGACGAGGACGCAACAAATGACACAACTGAAGAGGAGCCCGCCACTGACATGCTGCAATACCACTCTGGCTCTTTGTGTAGTGTTTGCACCATCTGTGAGGTAAAACACTTTAATGGTGTAATGGATGTGCGTATTCAGAAATGTAAAGAGAAAGAATAATCATAACTCTACATTGTGTGTGTGTGTGTGTGTGTGTGTGTGTGTGTGTGTGTGTGTGTGTGTGTGTGTGTCCCTCCCTCTTTTAGCACTGCTCTAAAAACTGTGAGAAATGCCCGTGTGAAGAGGGAGATGAGTCGGATCTCTGTGAGCACTGCCAAGTAAGCATCTTCACCGTCCACGCCACCGTCGATAACACACATTAAAGGAAACGTTTTCAGAAGAAACTCATTTCAACCCTTTTGTCTTCCAGGAATGCACATCTTGCTACATTTGCCCCCTGCTGTGTAACACAATCTGCACACCAGGTAAACACGGGTAGTGATTACTCATACTGTGCATGTGCGTTGTTCAGGTATATATTTAGTATGTATTGTTTCTTCTTCAGGTGGCCTTGTTGATGAGCTAACAGGGACCCTCTTTCAGTAAGACTTCTCACTACACACTGATTATATCAACTGTATCATTATTTAATGATAATTACACTTTGTAGCTCATGCCCTTGTCTTTGTCTTGCAGGACTGTTGCCTCTCTACTCTGAGGAACCTGCAGACTGCGCCCTTTATCGCCACCTTGTGGCTGCACGAGGTACTGCGCACTGGATTGGCGCTGTCCGGCTGTTCATACCTCTCCAGCACGAGGACTCCCACAAGAGTTGACAGAAATACAAACACACATTTAGGTTTTAACTCTTGTTCAGATATTTGATATTTGTTAAGATTCCTTTTTTTTGTAGGAGCATTATTATTTAAAACACTTTTAAGTGAGCAAAAAATGTGAATAGGTCTTTGTTAGTGGCTGGAATCTGTATGAATGCATTACAAAGATGAAAATGACGTCTCCTGCCATAACTTGCAAATGTTAAGCCCTTTTTGTACAGTATAGTTTCACACATGTGTTAATACAAAAACTAATTATGCAATGTTACCAATTCTCATCTGATAATAAATTTCTCCTTGTCTGTAAAATGTGGTTGAATGTTTTGTTTTATTAATATTTGGGCATTTGCTCATGATTATTAAAACTGCAGTTGATGCAAAACATGTCAATAACTTGCTATAAAATACAACAGTGTTAACTCACAACTGTGCATTGAAAGTTAGGTGTTTACCTCTATTTTATGAGATATACTTGATGTAAATTTGGAATTATTCACAATAATAAATTGTGTTTAGACAGATTAGTAGGTGACTTTTTGTCCCTAGTATGAACCGTTTTAATATAGGAAAGCAAAGGGCAGCAATTGCAGTAAGCTACATGTATTACCATTAAATAAATCACTTTCTTAAAAGATGTGTGTCCACCACAACTAGATAGAAAACAAGGCGGATATATAAATGAGTCTTTCTCTACAAATCTTCCCCTTGTGCAAGGTCTTCAGGTGAGCGTGTCTTGTGTCATGGAAACACAAAGTCCTTGTTTATTTATCGATGACTTGGCAATAATGAAGAGGAAAAATCAAGTGAGTGTGTTGTTGAATCAACACAGACAGAGACAGGTGCTTTGTGTCCAGGACATATTGATACCTGCCCTGTACAGCAACACTGTTTATCCTTTATGCCTCTCATAATTAATCCGAAACTGAAGTATTATAAATGAACGGGCGTCCACCCGAGAGCTCCTTCTTCTCATAGAAATGTCTGTTGTGAGTCCGTCCATTCATACGTTCATAATTTCTTCTCCCATCATATTGTCTTTCTCTTGTGTCAAACTTGTCTGACAACTTGTTCCTTGCTGTTTTGGAAAAAAGTGGGCAGTGTGTTTTTTTTTCGGGATGCAGAAACACGGACGGGGCTATGAGTAATGAGATGTGAAGAAAGGATGTGAATAACCTGTTGTGTAGGTTCATTTAAAGAGCGGTGTGTGTGCATCAACACAGGAGTAATTACAATAAACACTGCCAGGTTAAACAACACTTTGCTTTCATGTCGAGAGAAAGTAGCTGTCCTAAGCGTCAGTGAAAGGGTGAATTGTAGATTGTTCGATGTTTTAGGAAACAGAAAAACGTTCTGCCGGAGAGTGAGACGAGAAGATTGATCTTGGACTTATTATTAGCTATTATTAGTTTCTTTTTTTGATAGTTGCAGTGGATTACGGTGATGTGGAAGTTTCTGAACTGTGAAATACGATGCAAAACCACAACATATGTTGAAACACTCAGAACCGTTGTAGGTGGAGCACATCCTGCCAAAATACATGATAGAATTGGCACTGACCCAGAAGACACAGTACATACACATCGCTGTGGTGTGTAGTACACATTTTATAGGTGTCAGTCTGAAAGACAACGTGTCAATCAAAAGTGTAAAGTTTAGCTGTGTCCTATGTTTAAAAAGAGGAATGTATATCCTTTATCTGGATTGTGCTTTTGTTCATCCATGTTCTAGTGTTGTGTGTGTGTGTGTGTGTGTGTGTGTGTGTGTGTGTGTGTGTGTGTGTGTACCATTGTGGTTACTGAGTCAATCCCTTATGCTTGACCACATCATTGTCACACCTGTATTTTGATTGCAATGTCCTTTATAAGACCTGTACTCGTGTTACGTGTGTCCCCCATGCTGGTTTAGTATTGTGTGTCCCCCTCCCACTGCATTGTCCCTCCTATTCTACTCTATATGACTGACTCACCTTCTCAAGGAACTTGGAAAGTGACACCTCATTCTAACTATTTGTCTTAATCCTTAGGGACGTCAGGCCTGGACATTAAGGTAGGATGATTTGTCTTTTAACTCGTGAATAACCACTAATTGTATTCTTTCCTCCACAGAGGTTTTGTTATTCGACACATTCACTTGCACATTATATTATGAGATGAGATTTCCAATCAGCATCACAAATCGCCTTTCAGATGCTCTGGCAAGAAGTGTATTCTGTATCTTAGTACACTTTAATGAATGTTGTATGACATGCACGGATGACTCGGTGTCCAGACTTGAAGCAGTTGCAGCAAAAACACAGAACTCCTATTGATGTTCTTTGACTACAGATTTCACTGAGGCCGGTATAAATGTTTCCTCTGTCTCAAAACTTGTTTACTTCATACATGAAATATACGTTTTTGAAATGGCTATATACAGTTGATAACCGGTTTCCTTCCCCCCCCCCCCCCCCCCTCCTGAAGATGCATCACTCCTCTCTTCTGCTGTGCCTGAGTTTGGGGGCTTTGGTAACATGCGGTGAGCAAAATGTGTCAATTTGTGTTCAGTGGAAGCTTTATCCATTTCTGCTTTATGTGTTATCGTGTATAATTTGTGAGGATTAAAGAGCAGGATGCACTTTATTTAAGGGGGGAAGGATCTGGTTTCTGAATTTTAAGGCGAAGGTTGGAGGCACACAGTATGTACAGCAACCTAAAATGCATCCAAAGTTGTGAAAAAGAGCATTAGCCAGTTTTATCTACAGATGCTGTTTATGCAGTTTGATTGTTTACTGTGGGTTGAGGGCCCTCAGAGGGTCACAAGATAGAACTGAGGGGTCTTGACATCATTAATGTTGATGTAAATGAGTGTGAAGTAGCATTAAAATAGTATGAAATAGCAGAATTAAAATAGTATAAAATAGCAGAATTAAAATAGTATAAAATAGCAGAATTAAAATAGTATAAAATAGTAGAATTAAAATAGTATGAAATAGCAGAATTAAAATAGTATAAAATAGCAGAATTAAAATAGTATAAAATAGCAGAATTAAAATAGTATAAAATAGCAGAATTAAAATAGTATAACATAGCAGAATTAAAATAGTATAAAATAGCAGAATTAAAATAGTATAAAATAGTAGAATTAAAATAGTATAAAATAGTAGAATTAAAATAGTATAAAATAGTAGAATTAAAATAGTATAAAATAGCAGAATTAAAATAGTATAAAATAGCAGAATTAAAATAGTATAAAATAGTAGAATTAAAATAGTATAAAATAGTAGAATTAAAATAGTATAAAATAGCAGAATTAAAATAGTATAAAATAGCAGAATTAAAATAGTATAAAATAGTAGAATTAAAATAGTATAAAATAGCAGAATTAAATAGTATAAAATAGTAGAATTAAAATAGTATAAAATAGTAGAATTAAAATAGTATAAAATAGCAGAATTAAAATAGTATAAAATAGCAGAATTAAAATAGTATGAAATAGCAGAATTAAAATAGTATAAAATAGCAGAATTAAAATAGTGTAAAATAGTAGAATTAAAATAGTATAAAATAGCAGAATTAAAATAGTATAAAATAGTAGAATTAAAATAGTATGAAATAGTAGAATTAAAATAGTATAAAATAGCAGAATTAAAACAGTATAAAATAGTAGAATTAAAATAGTATGAAATAGCAGAATTAAAATAGTATAAAATAGCAGAATTAAAATAGTATGAAATAGCAGAATTAAAATAGTATAAAATAGCAGAATTAAAACAGTATAAAATAGTAGAATTAAAATAGTATGAAATAGCAGAATTAAAATAGTATAAAATAGTAGAATTAAAATAGTATGAAATAGTAGAATTAAAATAGTATGAAATAGCATTGTAAATCATGCCTAGTTTCCCTATCTGTGCCGTACTTAACGACCCTCCTGCCGACTAATAATGTAATGCAGTAATAATATTAGTCCAAAATAATGTGAAATCTTTTGGGGGTAAGTTTTACTTGAGAAACCACCGCTGTTATTAGCTCCCAGTTACAATATTACAGGCCAGTATTTCATTACATAATGCTACTAAAGCTACATGTGATGCTTTCCTATGAGCTGGCAGTACTTCTTTATTTCTGTTTCAGCTTCTGAAAGTGATTGGTGCTATACTGGCTGCGGTAAGTACGGACAGATGTCTTGCTTATTGTATGATTTGGATCAAACCGTCATTAATCTACTTATTATTATTATTAGTTTGTGATATTAAGACCACCTCTAACTTTCACAGAGCACACCACGTCCGAGTGGAAACACATCTCCGGCGCTTTCTGTGGAGAAGAAAGGCAGTCTCCGATTGACATAGCCACCGCGCATGTTCAGACTGACCCTCATCTGCTTGACTTTACTTTCAACAACTTCTCCTCTCAGCAAGTCATCGAGTCCATGACAAACAATGGACATACTGGTACAAAAGCTTCCAAGAAGTTCTGTCTTTGTACTATATACTGTAATTGTGTACAAAGCACATGATAATTACAATGTTTATCCATCTTTAGTGAAATTCACATTGGAAGACGGTAAAGTTGAAGTGAGTGGAGGTGGACTTGATGGAACATATTCTACAATTCAGTTTCACTTTCACTGGGGCGATACAGAACATCATCCGGGCTCAGAGCACACGATCGACGGGCACAGATATCCAATGGAGGTACAGTATTGTTTGGCATTCACCGTCGACGACACGCCTCCTCCTTCATAAACTGTGTGCTTTATTCGACCTCGCTTTTGTCTTAACAATCCATCTCATCTTTTGCAGATGCACATCGTGAGTCTGAAGAAAGGTCTCACTGTGCAGCAGGCCACAGAGAATTCAGAGGGAATTGCTGTTTTGGGTTTTTTCATCAATGTACGTCCTACATTTTAATTTATCTTTCCAAAGAAAAGTTTGACGATTACTAACCATTCAGAAAACACTAGACTTTGTAAACTTCTCTAAAATATAGGCAACTCCACTAGTTGCAAGAAGAAGTCAGATTGTATAAAAGTCTACAAGTGAAATGAACAATAAATGAGCGCTTGCTTTAGGGCAGGGCTACCTTGTGATTGACACCACGGCGTCTTTCAGTTTGGGTGTTGTCCGTGTTTCAGCACTTCAACCCTTTCAGGGTGTGATTTCAGTTCAAGAAAGTTAATTGGAACATTTCTGGTCGCCTAAAAATGTCTGTATGTCAGTGTGCACTTAGCTTGCTTCTTTTAAACAGTCTATGAGTTGCACTTATGAAACTCAAATACTGACGACGAAGTGAATTTACTCATCACATCGCTAATACTACCAGTGTAATCATAATGTCTTCTACCTAAAGGCAACGGAAGACGGAGATATGTCGCAAACATGGAGCGAGCTCACATCCTACCTGACAAACGTCAAAGGTAAGTGTCTGTGAAGCTGAAAGGGCAAAAAGCCTTTGTAGTAACCATTAACTGGGATGACTAATGCTCATCAAAGCAAGGATGACTTTAAATTCACATGACTTTAATTACAGCCTTCTTTGTATCTATCCCAGACACCGAGGTTAAAATAAACCACACCTTCTCTATCGATGACCTGATTAGAAATGTAAACCTGACAAAGTACTATCGATACATGGGCTCCCTCACCACCCCGAAGTGCAACGAAGCAGTCGTGTGGACGGTCTTTCAAGAGCCAATCAACATCAACATAAATCTGGTGAGTTGACCATGTTTAGTCAACACATGCCCTCAGCAGAGAGACGATGTGAGGGCCTTTCAAACTTATAACGTGATTGGACTTGTGTTACAGCAGCCAAATCACAGAGACAAAAGTAAAGGTGAGAACAATGTACAACATAAAAAAAGCTGACACCGACACTCATTGTATTCATTACACACACACACAGGAAAAACATTCACATCAGTAGGGCAGAGGGAGGAGTTTGCCTTCATTGTCAGTCGCTTCAAACAGTTGAGGGTTCAGTGTCGTGCTCCTCCACAACACCCAGGAAGCGAACTGCAGCGAGGGACTGTTTTCAGTAAAGCCTTAAAAAGCCACCGTGCACAACCTGCTCAGCAGCGAAGGACGGACAGTGAACATTAGTGGAGCATTTAGCAGCTAAAGATCCTTCAAGAATTGGTGGAAGCGTTCACCCGATGGCCAGACGCACCACTCCAAATGAATGTTTGCTACCAACTTCACCAATCAACTCACAAAGTGATGTCAATGTTGTGTTTCCCTGACCCCAAGTGTCCAACAAAATGATTATTATTGTTATTGCAGATTTAACTCGAAAAGCCCCTCTTGGTGCCCCCTGTATTAAAAAGAAAAGGGCCCTCTCGGATACCCCTATTGTATATAAAACATGATAAAGTGCCCTGCAGGGTGCCATATAGGCTGCCCTACATGCTAGAAAACTTTCTTTGCGCAGGTGCCCTCCCCCTCCCCCTCCCCCTGTCCTTCAGACAACCCCTATCCGCTTCTGTACTGAATGTACGCTGAACAAAGATAGTGCCCTGTAAAATACCTGCAGATTGCAAATCAGTGGAGAGAAATAGCATTGCATCCTGTATGTTTTTCCTGTTTTCCCCACATGTGACTAGTGAGTACTTCTTAAAACAATAAATAAAAAACCATTAAGTTAATACGTATTGCACACTAACTGTGGACGACCTCACGCAGAGAGCACTTCGGCAGTAGGGAGTGCGGAGAACAATGAACTGTGCCCTCGAAGAATATTCTGTTGTATAGCATCTTCATTATGTTACATTAAGTTACAGCTCCTACTTTGACCTGCTTTACCAGTTAACCTAAATGACAAAGCAAGCAATAATCTAAATGTATTTAATAGACAGTAGCCGGACTGGGTGTGGAAGATGTCAGCGGTTCCTGGCAGCCTTGTTTAGTTTATCAGGAAATACTGGAACCATGCTAGTATCCTGTTTTGATAATCATCTTCGATAATCAAGTTTGTTCCATCTGTGGTATCTAACTTTAAAGAATAGCTGGACAGACTGTATGACGCAAAACTGATAGTTGACTCATATGTACAGTATGTTGCCGAATAACATATGAGCTTGTTTTCCATTGTATCTACCTGACAGCCATCAACACTCTGCAGATATACAGGTGTACATGTTTCTGCAGGTGGCTCGTCACGTGCATGAATCTTTGACCTACATGTCATACATACCAGTCTGTTTTACCTACATAATAATTGTAGAAAAAGTAAAGGCTTGCCATGTGGGATCTATGGCAACGCCTGATAAATTGCCTCTAGTGATGTCACTTAAGTCGGCATCAGCTGGGGTTGAATACAAATTTAAAAATGAGAAAAGTTACAAGTGACAAGCGACAGCCTGAAGTTGTTTTAAAGACCAGACCATCCTGAGAGTTTCAAAGGGAGTATTTACTCTGCTGGAATTAAGAGAAAAATGTCACAATTTTAGTGTCACTTAATCATCTTTGTCAGGGGGGAAGCCGCCGCAAGGAGCCCGTTGACTCACAGTTTGTGTAGTATCTTTATTTTTGTTTGTTTTGTTCTTAGATTCAACGGTTTCCCACGCAGGCAGGATTCACCAATGTTTATCGACCTACACAACCTCTTAATGGACGTCACGTGACTGCTTCCCCTGCAACTCCTTTACCACCCAGTAAGTGGTAAAATCACTCGCTTACATGACCCGTAATATTTCTGACTGAGTGGATGTATTAAATATGACTGTTCTTCTATTCCTCAGGTCATTCATGGTGCTATGACGATCACTGTGGTATGTATAAGCAAACAAATGTGCAAATGTGCCGCGTGGACAGTTTGAAAGTATTAATGTGTTTCTCTCTCTACCTTCAGACTTCAGACCGTCTCAC
This sequence comes from Cottoperca gobio, assembly GCF_900634415.1. Lineage (NCBI taxonomy): Eukaryota > Metazoa > Chordata > Actinopteri > Perciformes > Bovichtidae > Cottoperca > Cottoperca gobio. The sequence goes on along the minus strand of NC_041373.1, from coordinate 14,769,336 downwards.
TGGCACCTTCTGCCTAACTCCCACTGTGACGGCAAACGCCAGTCACCCATCGACATTGAGACAAAAAACACTGTGACAGACAAGAATCTCGGTGCTTTCACCTTTACAAAGTTTGACGACAAACATGCCATCAAGTACATGGTTAACACAGGCCATTCAGGTTTGTTCTTTTGTATTATTGGCTGTTTTTGTGGATAGCTGTTAACTTTATGAAGCTCAGGCTAAATCTGTGAATGGACATAAATCAGCCTATTATTCAAAACATTTAGAAGCATCGCAAATTTATGAGGTTGCTATTCTTTTTTTTTAGGCTTAACCAGACTTAACAATTCATTTATAATGAAAATAATCCTTATTTGCATCCTTATTTGACAATATAGTGTCTAAAATGACAAATGAAAAAGTGTAGTAAAAAGATGCAACTGATAGTTACATCACATTATTATTATAAATTGAGCAAATGTGTTTGTCCGTGACATTTTTAATGTTTCGTTTGCCTCCCTCCGAGTTAATTAAAATAAGAGAAACTCAATTTACACTTTGTGTTTGTGTTGTCACTCAACTCCCAGTGAAGTGTGTACTGAAGGCGGGTCTGGATGTCTCAGGGGGAGGTTTGGGACACGTGTACTCCACCCTTCAATTACACTTCCATTGGGGCTCCGCATTACATGACACTGAAGGCTCCGAGCATACGGTGGATTTAAAGAGATACCCAATGGAGGTAGTTACAGGCATTTCAATGTTGTTGCAGTACAGACATTGTTTTTTTTAATACATTTAGCTTTTGCCAGTGTAATATTACACTAACTCATTCGTCATTAACTGTGTCCAGATGCACATAGTGAACAAGAGGAAGGATTTAACTCTGGATGACGCAGTACTTGCTCCTAATGGTCTGGCAGTGCTGGGATTCTTTATTGAGGTAACATTAAGTGCATTAAACATAATTATATATAATGGAAAATGAGTAAAGTATACTCAGAAAAGTCATGCTTACTAAGAAGAAACTACTTCTGTGCTGTAAAGAGACACTATCCTCCAGCAATGCACGCACGCACAAAGGAAATTCCCGAAACAAATATGCTGGCGAAACAACTCCAGGGCACGGAGGTTACGAAGATTCCTTTAAAAAATAAAAGGTTTCCAACTAATTGAGCTGTCACTCCAAAAGTTGACATCACTTACCGCAACATACGAATAAGAATACTACAATCTCAACCTGCTCGCAGTTAATGCATATACCTGCACAGATCATGCCCGACACAACAATAAAAGTTGTGTCAGATACAAACCTATGAATCCATTTAAAACCTCTATGAAAGGAGCAATTCCAATTCCAGTATTTGTTACAAAATAAAATCTACCGTGTGTTGTCAACTCAACTGTGTTGTCAGGTCTAAATTTGACATTAAGAAAAGCTGCTTTCACAGCAGTCTCACTTCTTTGCACTGCTTATTTTCCAGGCTGTTCCAGGCAAAATCAGCAGCCGTTCAGAAGCTACTGAGGTAAGAAGTGTAGCTTTCTTAAAGCGCAATAGCTACTCCTGTAGAAATGTTCATTATTCATCAGCACGTTTGTCCCTGTAGAACGAGACCACGTCTGAAATGGATGCCTGGACAAAACTGACCAACTACCTTTCAGCTGTTCAAAACATCAGTGGGTGCACACTTGTTGTGTTTGCATACATTAAAAAAAAACACAAATGTGGCATTATATCTCGTGCATTTTTGCTTCCACGCAGGCTCAGAAGTTAACGTCACTGAAGAGATCTCCATTGATGACTTGCTTGGCGATTTGAACCTAGCTGCATACTACCGCTACAACGGCTCCTTAACGACCCCTTCATGTAATGAAGCGGTGGTCTGGACAGTCTTTAAAGAGTCTGTCAAGGTGGACCAAAGCCTGGTACGTGCTACTCAACAGCTTGGTGCTGTGGTGTGCCAATAGAACTTTGAATAGAAACACTTGCAACACTAGTTAACGATGATTATTAACTTTTTTTTTATGTAAAATTAACATAACAGGGTTGTGAACAGGCAGCCTATAATGAGATTCAAACAGTTTCTGTAATTGCAGTGAGTCTCCACGACATCACAGGATAATAAAAAAAAGACGAAGGATCTTAGGGGTAGATAATTACGAAATGCGGCGTTGTCAGAATGATCTGATGAGACGCCGCGTGATTCAACAGAGAAGCATCTGTTACGCACACGTGGTGTTACATTACTGATGAAGTGAAACAATGAGAGATTACATTGTTGACTCTCAGCCGTAGTTCAAGGTAGTTCTTTTTAATGTATTTACATATAAACAGGAAGTAATTGGACATGATGACATATCTTAAAGAATAAGGCTGTTGGTGTTCCATATATAAATATATATTTATTAGTCCTTCTCAATACATTCAATCTGTGTTTGCAAATCTTTTGCAGTCAATTACTGCTGCGATCTATGGGTCAGACGTCACTGCCAAACACTTGATATCTTCCCTGTTGATGCTATGCTAGATCTGTGCTCTCTTCACCTTTTGCTTTCATCACAGGTTTTTGTCTTCGGTCTGATGTTTTAGACGGTAAAAGTTCAGTTTGATAAGGTCACATGACAACTTGGTATATTTACCATGGGAGGTTATGTAGTCTGACACTAGGCATCACTTTACTGCCATTCAATGCAATGGGCCGAAGTCCAAAGCTACAACAATTAAAATGATCAGTTTCCTTGTACCTTCCGTGAAAAAGGGTGATTTCCGTGTTGAGGTTCCCCAGCTTTGATTGAAGTTGCAGCTATCAGTTAAATCAGCTTCTGTTGACTAGGTTTTACTTTTACAGAGGTAAACATGTGACTGAGTGCATTTAAACAATGCAGTCCAACACAAAGATTCCAGTTGTTCCTGCTTTTATGGTCTGATTAATCAGTTGCATGAATACCTTTGGAGCAGTAAATCAGGTATATATAATGGCGAACCTTTTGCAATCTTAAAGTAATAGCTGCGGTCTAACACCTGTGTCAACTGTAAAAGCAACTTCCCCTAAATGTGACATCAACATTACATTACAGGTCATTTAGAAGACGCTCTTATCCGGAGCGACTTACATTGAACTAACTACAGGGACAGTGTCCCTGGAGCAACTCAGGGTTAAGTGCCTTGCTCTGGTGTTGAACTCACTTCCTGTGTTCTGTTTGGAAATCGTACCAGTAGGTCATCACCACCCTTCAACCATCAACATCATCTTTTTCAAAGTTACTCATTAAGATGGGCGTTTCCTCTTTTTTGTCAATCCTGTCAAACCACATTGTTTGTGTTTGTGTTTGTGTGAGTGTGTGTGTGTGTGTGTGTGTGTGTGTGTGTGTGTGTGTGTGTGTGTGTGTGTGTGTGTGTGTGTGTGTGTGTGTGTGTGTGTGTGACAGCCTCCTGCATCCTTTCAGGTAATACTGCGCAACCAATGAAGTTAAGTAACAGTTGTGAAGAATTGTATGTCCCAAACAAAAACTAACATTTCCTTTAACCCTACCAGATGATGAGGTTTCCGACTCAGGCAGGATATTACAACGTGTATCGGCCTGCACAGTCTCTTCATACCAGAACAGTCTTCACCACGGCAGCAGCATCCAGTGCCCCTGTTTCCATCCTACTGCTGCTGGCATGTCTCAGCGCCTTGCATTTCTGAGAAGGTTTGCTAAGTGGAACTGCTGTAAAGAAATATATTGTATTAATCAATGAATCTTTGCAATATGTTTTAGCCATATACTTAAATTCTGTTTCATCAGTGATTTATATACATTTTTCAATGATATAATGTCGACACAAACATCACCTCTCTAGATTTGTTTCAACATGGGGTTGGTACCACTTGATCTAATCACATCATCATGTGCTTTCAAAATGTAGTAGAACTTCATAAAAACTCACCTGTATCTTAGTTAGTAACTCAATACTATTGTCTATTATGGTAAATCACTACCTTTACAGTTGTTGACCACACAGAAGAGAAATAAAGAAATCATTCAGCTTTTATCAGTGGTGAATGGGCTCTATTATTAACTAAAAATGTAATAATTGTATTGATTCTGTTTGAGGTTGAAATGCTGCCTTGAAATGTGTGTCACTTATTGTTGTGCAGCATTATGTCACGCTGGATAATGACAAATGTTCCTGATGTAAATTAAGCAGCTACCCACGTAATGTTTTGTTGTGCTGTGCAGTAACAAAGAGATTTGCCAATTTCAGTCCTTTTAAGTGTCAGTGAAGTTTGGAAACGATATATTAATTCAAATGAAACACTTTTTAAGAACATCAGTCAAGCTGGTAGAAAAGCATCACACCGTGTAAAACTCAAAGTACAAAATAATCAATAATCCTGACCATAAAAAATATAAAGGGTTATAAAAGCAATCACGTCTCTAAAACGTATGAACATCCATCCATCCATCGTCTACCGCTTATCCGGGGTCGGGTCACAAGGGCAGCAGCTCCAGTAAGGAACCCCAATCCATACCCCTTCTCTGGGCCACATCCTCCAGCTCCGACTGGGGGATCCCGAGGTGTTCCCAGGCCAGTGAGGAGATATAATCTCTCCACCGAGTCCTAGGTCTTCCCCGGGGTCTCCTCCCAGCTGGACATGCCTGGAACACCTCCCTAGGGAGGCGCCCAGGTGGCATCCTTACTAGATGCCCGAACCACCTCAACTGGCTCCTTTCAAAGTAAAGGAGCAGCGGCTCTACTCTGAGTCTCTCACGGATGGCTGAGCTTCTCACCCTATCTCTAAGGGAGACGCCAGCCACCCGACTGAGAAAACCCATTTCGGCCGCTTGTACAATGGTGAGGTAAAGCGACTGCAGTACCACCCCCGCTTCTCCGATTCTCCGGCCAATCTCTCGCTCCACCTTCTCAGTCAAAGTCAGCAGGGTCCCACCCTTGCTGTACACAGCTTGGATGGTTCCCCGCTTACCCCTCCTAAGGTGCCGGGTGGTTTTCCAGAAGCACCTTGGTGCCAACCGAAAGTCCTTCTCCATAGCTTCTCCGAACTTCTCCCACACCCGCTGCTTTGCCTCTGACACGGCAGAGGCTGCCGCCCTTCTAGTCCTTTGGTACCCTGCAACTGTTTCCGGAGTCCTCCCAGAAAACATAACCCGGAAGGACTCCTTCTTCAGTCGGACGGCTTCCCTTGACCACCGGGGTCCACCACGGTGTTCGAGGGTTACCACCCCTTGAGGCACCTAAGACCTTGAGACCACAGCTCATCACCGCAGCTTCAGCAATAGAGGTTTTGAACATCGCCCACTCAGGTTCAATGCCCCCAACCTCCACAGGGATGGCTGAAAAGCTCTGAAAAGGTGTGAGTTAAAGATCTCCAGGACAGGGGCTTCCTCCAGACGTTCCCAGTTCACCTGCACTACCCGTTTGGGCTTACCAGGTCTGTCCAGAGTCTTCCCCCACCCCTTGATCCAACTCACCACCAGATGGTGATCCGTTGACAGCTCCGCCCCTCTCTTCACCCGAGTGTCCAAAACATGCGGCCTCAGATCAGATGATACGATTACGAAATCGATCATTGACCTTTGGCCTAGGGTGCTCTGGTACCACGTGCACTTATGAGCATCCTTATGTTCGAACATGGTGTTTTTTTATGACCATTCCATGACTAGCACAGAAGTCCAACAACAAACGACCGTTCGGGTTTAGATCAGGGAGGCCCTTCCTCCCAATCACACCTCTCCAGGTGTCTCCATTGTTTCCCACGTGTGCGTGTGCAGCAAGACTACGGAGTCCCCTACTGGAGCCTCCTGCAGGGCTCCATTCAGGGTCTCCAAGAAGGCCGAATACTCCGAACTGCGGTTTGGGGCATAGGCACAAACAACAGTCAGAGTTTTCCCCTCCATAACCCGATGGCGTAGGGAGGCGACCCTCTCGTCCACCGGGGTGAACTCCAACATAGCGGCGCTCAGCCGGGGGCTAGTGAGTGTCATGCTTTAGACACAATTCAAATAAATGTAATGTAAAAGCATCAAATCTGTACTACTCTGTGTGCATCTTTTTAGTTTCATTTAGCTCAATGTGTTGTTTTGTTGTTTTATAGTCCCATACAGGAGCTGTGATCAAGTACTTTTTCTTAAGTAAAAGTAGAAATACTCTAAATTTTACTTAAAAGTAAAGCATCAAAATGTACTTAAAGTACCTCAAGTAAAAGTACTCATTCTGCACAAGAGCCCATTTTAGAATAATATATATTATATAATTGGATTGGATTTAAAACTAAATATACAGCTGGTGAGCTTCAGGGATCAATAAAGTTTTATCTAAACCTTTAATAATATATGATTAATTATTTGTTGAACATATTTTATATTATTAAGCTGAATCTGAATTATAAGGTTATTAAATATATGTAGTGGAGTAAAAAGTATAATATTTGTAGAAGTAAATGGAAATACTTGAGTAAATCTAAATTGTACTCAATTGTACTTAAGTAAATGTACTTTACTGTCAGACGCTATCCTCTACAAACAAGCTCTAATCAGCCCGCTGTCGACTACCTGACCAGCACTGAGCGTTTTGTAAAGCTAGGACTAAACTAGGACAATATAATGAATATTGCATTCACACGTTCATCAAGTGTCCAGAATCTGCATAAATATGAATTTTATACTGTATAATGGACCATTACAGCTCGCACCTGCGTCAGAAGTTAACTGCAGACTGAGCGTGAATTGTAAAAACGTGAAAACACACAACGGAAAACTGCCTTTATCTGTGTCCATGTCACTGTGACAAAGACTATAACTGCTTTAAGTTAGTAACAAACCAAACACCACAGATCAATAAAGCTTCATCCTGTTCGTGACTCACATCAAGACAACACAAGCTTCTTCTTTCTACGGAAATAATTATCTTGTCTACTTTGTTTACCTGAATGTTGAAGGAATGCAACAAGCAGATGCCAGATACCTGTACTACATATGAGGCTACACAGGCTAAACAGGTGGTTACTAACTCAACCCAGGGTTTGGCTATAACCCCAAATTCTGCTTGGTGGATGGGCCTCCGCCCTGATCCTATGATTACCTTTCCTCATTAACCGTGGAAAATTACATCAACATTTATAATAAATAATAGATAAATAATAAAAAGGAAAAGCAACAAATCCTGACACGTGTTAGTTGCCAATTGATTTTTCTGTCAATTGATTAATTGATTAGCTATCGGATAAATGCAGTCGGGTAAAAACTACAATATTTTCCTCTGAAATGAAGTGAAGTACAAGTAGAAAGTAGATGTGCAAGTACCTCAAATATGTACCAGCACACTTGGATGCATGTGCTTACATACACATGATGCCAGCATATCAGCATTTATGTTTTTCCACACCCTGCATCTCATACTTCCACACCCTGCATCTCATACAATCATTATTAGATCAAATACTTTGACTCGGCGAAACTGTCATCGGGTTTAATGTAAAATGGCACCGGTTTGGCTCGTCGTTTTACAGAGGAGTGGCGAGAAATCCTACTTATGTAGTCATCAATGCATGTTCCACGTTTTGTACCGTCACCCAAAATTATAATTTTACGTATAGAAAAAAACCTGTACTGGAAACAAGTGCCCCTCCTGAAATTGTGCTTGTAATAGCTGTAAGGGTTGTAAATACCATCCCAGTAATTATGTATTTGTGTGCAACTGCAGATGCCTCATGGCACCACAATAAACCAGATTGAACAATAAGAGCAACACTAAGTGATATTTACTGAAATAAATCACAGAGGACTTGAAGCAATTTGTACATTAACTCTGACAACCATTTTTCAACCAAAATATGATAATTACTGGGAATTTTAGTTACTTTTCTCAAATGTAGACAAATTCTGAAGCAGAAAAAGAAATGTGACTTTTGACAATCAGAATTACTTGTATTTCTGCTTTCAGACTCATCGTAGCTGTCAAGTGAATAGTCTTCTCGAACGCTGCATGTAGACTTTACAAACGATACCTCTGGGTGGGGCTTGCACACAGCCTGGGAAGGTATGAAAAGAGAAATGGTATCTGAATATTTAATTGTGCAGCCGGTAGAACTACTTTTTTTTTTTTGTTTGTTTACTTGTCATTTGAATGACAGCAAGGAGTCAGGTTTCTACCAGTCTGACATCATATCTATAAATCTGTTCATCTGTTCGCACTTCAAGTACATTTTTGTAATCATATGAAATAACTATGTCACCTGCTTTGAAAACCCATCCATCAACCCCAATGTTCTCAACCCAACGTGACACAGCTTCGACCTTTGCTACCAAGAGATAACAGTCATTTTTAAAACACCTTCAACAGGTTGATTGTTGATTTAAGCATTTTGAAGCGTTCAAACTAATGACAGATGGTGATTTTTGGCAGAGACAGTCCCCTTATATATATATAAGAGTAAAGAGCCCGAATATCCTGTCAGGTGATATGTTATATCTTGTGCATATAAGTTATGATCTTGTGATAATATACAAAATACGATAATTAACATAATTTATTCCTTGATAAAACATTTTTTTTTAAGTTCCAGGAACTATGAAGTGAGGGGGCTATATCCAGAAACTAAACCAGGAAATAAAGGTGCCAACACCAGAGCTGGGACTTTTTTCTTCACCTCACCTGCTTATGGGAAGCAATGGTAGCATTGCATTGTTTCGATGCAGAATAACATAGCATAGTTTATTTATATAAAACAATACTGTACTTATATAAAACAATGGAAGATATATATGTCCTGGTTTAAGTCATGCATCTATACAGTTTCCCTGGAAAAGATCTCTATGATCAAACAATTGAAAATAAATCTGCTTATCAGCCCCAAAGAATGTTTTCAGGAAGGTGAATTCTGGGCTGTCACGTGTCTGGGTGTTGTCAGAGCAGTGGATGGGCTGAGGGAATAAAAAGAAGGAGACTCCACAGCTGATAGTAGACAGAAAGGATTACAGGTGCATCAAAGGTAAGACACTCTGCTGCTCTGGTCAACTGGATTCACTACCGGACAAAACACCTCCAACTGTCTAAAACGTACTTTTCTGCGGATTTAAGGGTCTTTACTTTAGGAAACAGCTTTTAAAAATCTGCACTAGTTTGTGATTATTGTTAATTACTTAAAGTATTTAGTAGCATGTTGTACTTATTTGCAACCAATTAGAATATCTTATTTGGATATTTGCATGGCTATATGTACATTTTCTTTTCGAGGATTTAATGTGGGTGCATGACTTTTATTTCTTTTTCTTTGTCTTGTATTTTAGATGAAGTGGCTTTTAACTGCGCTGACTGCTGTGTGCGTCCTTTTGCCCAGCGCCCACTGCGCCACACCCGGAGTCGGTAGGTTTTTTTTTTAACCTTTTTTGTTTCTGTTTTTGTTTTTGAATTTTATATGAACTATAAGAATTACTAATTGTGTTGTTCCCTCCTCCAGTCTGGTGTTATGATCAACCAAGCTGCAGTGAGTACTCTCCCTTTTAATCTCTAAATGATCACAGCATCATTTTAACCGCTGCTGGTCTTCAGCTACTAAAAGTCTTTTTCCTATTTCTAGATGAGAGCCGCTGGGGAACTATTGCTCCTCTTTGCAGTGGAAGCCGACAGTCTCCAATTAACATCGTCTCAACATCTGCCACAGCTGACTCTAATCTGACGGAATTCACCTTTACTAATTACAACAGCAAAACCGCCTTGACGATGATCGAAAACACTGGAAAGACAGGTAAATAAATATAATAAATGTGTACAAATAAATAATATCTTGACGCTTTAAGAATTCCCAATGCAGTCACAGATTTCCTTCTGTGGAAGTGTCACAAACCAATATGTAGCCAGATTGTAAAACACAAAAACGATCATGCAGGAATTTGTAGTTGCTGTCTTTTATCTTAAAAGTAACCGCAACATATGGCCCTTTTTTTTCTTCAATTTTGATTAAATCGTCCATTCTGTTTTTCCTCCCTCTGCCAGTCAAAGTCTCCCTCGCTGCAGGTGTTAAGATTTCTGGAGGGGGTCTGCCTGAGTCCTACGACAGCCTGCAGTTCCACTTGCACTGGGGTAATGGCAGCTCTGTCCCCGGCTCCGAGCACACTGTGAACGGCAAGCGATATTCCATGGAGGTAGTACACTGTGTTTGTTCCATTATCGGCTATAAGTTTGAATTTTGCCATTAAATTCATATAAACATATTGTTTCTTTACTTCACTCCCCCAGTTGCACATTGTAAACAGCAAAGGATCCTATAATACGAACACAGCTCTAGCTGTGAAAGACTCTACAGGACTTGCTGCTCTTGGTTTCTTCATTGAGGTGAGAAAAGATGCGTTTTAAGTTTATGTAATGTCAATATACTTGTAAGTTATGTCTCAAACCTCATTGCTCTATATTTATCAGCCACTTCTCTCAGTAAGTTGTGCAAAAAGTCGCATCCAGTTTCTTGTTTCATGCAACTGTTCATCAGCATCATGAAGGATGCTCTCTTAAGTTTAATGTGTCACTTCATTGTTTATTTATCTGTGCTGCAACTACCCATGATGCATGTGTTCCTGCACGGAGCTGGAACTAACTTTTGAGCGCTCTTTATGCACTTTTCAGGAAATGTCGGGAAGCTCAACTGGCCAACCTGCAAGCTGGAACATCTTGAGCTCCTACCTGGCCAGTATCAAAAGCAGCGGTAAGGATATATGTTACTCTTTCCTTGTGGAGAATTTGATCTTTTTTTAAATAAAATGCGTGAGCTACAGTCCATTCAGCGTCATGTTTCTGACCCTAAGGCAACAAAACTTCAGTGGCAAACGGAATTTCACTGGATGATCTCCTGACCGGGGTGGATCGATCCAAGTACTACCGCTACCTCGGCTCCTTGACCACCCCCACTTGCAATGAAGCTGTGGTTTGGACTGTGTTCAAGGATACAATTAAAGTCTCCAGAGATGTGGTGAGTAATCTTTTTAAAGCAATACTTCATCCACAAAACAATCATTTGTATATTGATTACTCACTCCGTGTTACCTTGAATTCTTGAAGATAACTTTGTATTTCTCGCAACAATCTATATCAAAACATCCGTTTACAAACTCACAGAACTCCTGCAGTATAATCCACGTCTCATTAAATCCAGTCGTATGCTCACTACTTCCCAAACGTATGCATCTTCGCAAAAACTTTACGCATGTGGGGTGTAGTGAGCGTACGACTGGATACATAAATAAAGTGTATTACAATCCATCAAGACTAGTAACACAAAGAGAGTAATTTATATACAAATGATCATTTTGTGCATGAAGTATTCCTTTTTAAGTACAATGGCCAGGACTGGTAAGCACAAATGCTCCAACGGTGCTTCACGCAGCTCACTGGCTTAATATCTTGTTTCCAGATTGACCTCTTCAGCAATACGGTGCACGTCGGCGACGAGAACTCAACTTTTGCAATCAATGTCTTCAGAAGCATCCAGCCACTGCAAGATGTCTCAACACAGGCCGGGAGCAGTTCCTCCAACGGTAACCCCTCCTCTTCCTCCAGCGCTTCCTCCGGAGCCATGTGCTCTGTGGGGCTGATGGCTCTGAGCCTTGTTCTGGGGAGAGGTGTGAGCCATTAAAGGCTGTTATGGCGTTTATGGTTTTGCCTGGTAATCCTGTCTGCATGATTTTAATTTTTGTAATCCATTTTTATGTAACCATATGGTCCTCGTCAGTGCTGATACTGTAAGCAGAAGAAATGTAGCCCCGTGGCCAAGCTGAACACTCACAAATGAAAGCCGTGCTGCCTCATTTAGAGGATGTAATGAAGGATTGACGATCAATTAGTAAAATGAAGAACGATATTTATCACAATTGTATATGTTACATGTTTACCCTTTAGCCCTGCGTTGCACTACATGTACATGTAACATAACTGTGATTTGTTTTTAAGTTAAAATATTTTTTTTTCTTTCATTTTGGTTTTTACTGCAATAGTGTGGGACAAACGAAGATTTAATAAAAAAAAATTAAAAAAGAAGCAAATGACCTCTGCCTCTTACAGCTACACTTTCAACTTTCCCTCTTGAAGGACAGAATCAATACTTCCTTTATTTGTGCTTCGAACAAAAGATGTAATGGTTAACTAGATGTATTCAAAGTAAGAAGATGAAGGCATTTGAAGTAACCGTGAAGAATGTTTGGTAAGAATGAAGCAAAGTATCCTGTTAAAACAAAACTTTACTGTCAGATTTAGAGTCACTGGAGTTTACTGTGATATATCAAGCCATCTGAAGTGAGTCCGGAGAAAAATGTGAGAACAATGAGAAACAATAGGAAAGGAGTGTTACTGATGAATATTTAGGATACTGTCACTGAAGGTAAAGATACTGTTATCAGCATGTACTTAATGTGTTGTCAGGAATGTGAGCTAGCTGCATAGCACGCAGCTTCTGAAGGTGCCCAGGTCAAGAGATCATTTACAAAGACACAACACAAACAAATAAGAACTCTGATGTTTTAATGATATACCCTACTAACGTTAAGCATAAAATAATGTACTGCGAGGATGGCGGCACATTTAAATAATCAAATACAAAAATAAAATCATTTTTAGTTACATGATAGTTATTAAACCAGTGCAAATTAACTAACATATGAAGAAGAAAAAAGGCTTGATTGTGTAGAATTGTCTGCAACTTCTGTGCAGTCATGTTTCATTTTTTGTAGTCCTCAGCATCCCGTCGTTTCAGACACCTGCCCGACTCTTGCGTGCTTAGTTTGTCCCAACTGACTGATTTAATGTGGCCGAACTCTCACCAAGTAAACCATTGATTGCATTCAAGTGCTCTGAGTCTACATCTCTTTTTCTACTAAATCATTTACATGTACACAAACTCGAACATATCGAAATGGTTCAACAAACAAAAATGTACCCTCATCCTGTTTGTACTGTACATGTTTATATGCACAAAACTACACTAAAAAAACTGATAAAGAAATTGACTTGAAATTCTGTGTGTGTGTGTGTGTGTGTGTGTGTGTGTTTGTGTGTGTGGCCTGTTTAAACATAAGGTGGTTGTGTAAGGTCTCATTATGAGGGAGTAGCCATGAACTGGATTTCTGTGTCGAATTCCATGCATTTCCTTAAACAGGCTCCATGTAATCCAACACTTACTCTACAAAAGGGAGGGAGGACGTACTGTTCTAATGGGTCCGCCTTGTGCTAAAGTATAAGGCTGATAGAGGCCTGGACAACCGGGGGCCCTATATGCAAGAGGCAAGAGGCAAGAGACAGAGACACAGAGACACAGAGACAGAGAGAGACAGAGACACAGAGACACAGAGACAGAGAGAGAGACACAGAGACAGACAGAGAGAGAGAGAGAGAGAGAGAGAGAGAGAGAGACAAGGAGACACAGAGACACAGAGAGAGAGACAGAGAGACAAAGAGACACAGAGACACAGAGACAGAGAGAGAGACAGAGAGACACAGAGACACAGAGACAGAGAGAGAGACAGAGAGACACAGAGACACAGAGACACAGAGACAGATAGAGAGACACAGAGACAGAGACACAGAGACAGACAGAGAGAGAGAGAGAGAGAGACAAAGAGACACAGAGACACAGAGAGAGAGACAGAGAGACAAAGAGACACAGAGACACAGAGAGAGACAGAGAGACAGAGAGACACAGAGACACAGAGACAGAGAGAGAGACAAAGAGACAGAGAGACAGAGAGAGAGACACAGAGACACAGAGAGAGACAGACAGAGACAGGGAGACAGAGACACAGAGACACAGAGACAGAGAGAGAGACACAGAGACACAGAGACAGAGAGAGAGACAGAGAGACACAGAGACACAGAGACAGAGAGAGAGACAAAGAGACAGAGAGACAGAGAGAGAGACAAAGAGACACAGAGACAGACAGAGAGACAGAGAGACAGAGACACAGAGACACAGAGACAGAGAGAGAGACAGAGAGACACAGAGACACAGAGACAGACAGAGAGAGAGAGAGACAAAGAGACACAGAGACACAGAGAGAGAGACAGAGAGACAAAGAGACACAGAGACACAGAGACAGAGAGAGAGACAGAGAGACAGAGAGACACAGAGACACAGAGACAGAGAGAGAGACAAAGAGACAGAGAGAGAGACACAGAGACACAGAGACACAGAGAGAGACAGACAGAGACAGAGACACAGAGACAGAGAGACACAGAGACACAGAGACAGACAGAGAGAGAGAGACAAAGAGACACAGAGACACAGAGAGAGAGACAGAGACACAGAGACAGAGAGACACAGAGACACAGAGACAGACAGAGAGAGAGAGACAAAGAGACACAGAGACACAGACAGAGAGAGAGAGACAAAGAGACACAGAGACACAGAGACAGAGAGAGAGACAGAGAGACAGAGAGACACAGAGACACAGAGACAGAGAGAGAGACAAAGAGACAGAGAGAGAGACAAAGAGACACAGAGACACAGAGACAGAGAGAGAGACAGAGAGACAGAGAGACAGAGAGACAGAGAGAGAGACAAAGAGACAGAGAGACAAAGAGACACAGAGACACAGACAGAGAGAGAGAGACAAAGAGACACAGAGACACAGAGACAGAGAGAGAGACAGAGAGACAGAGAGACACAGAGACACAGAGACAGAGAGAGAGACAAAGAGACAGAGAGAGAGACAAAGAGACACAGAGACACAGAGACAGAGAGAGAGACAGAGAGACAGAGAGACAGAGAGACAGAGAGAGAGACAAAGAGACAGAGAGACAGAGAGACAGAGAGAGAGAGAGAGAGAGAGAGAGAGAGAGACAGAGAGAGAGAGAGACAGAGAGAGAGACAGAGAGACAGAGAGACAGAGAGACAGAGAGAGAGACAAAGAGACAAAGAGACAGAGAGACAGAGAGACAGAGAGACAGAGAGAGAGAGAGAGAGAGAGAGAGAGACAGAGAAACACACACAAAAGAAAACATTTTACCTGCTGGACATGAGAACGGGGTGGTATCATAGTATCATGTCTTTCAGGATTATTGCAATCAAAATAGGTTTTTTGTCTTGTTTTCTTTTTTTTAAACTATTAACTATTCACTATAAAAGAATGATAATTGTCCTTTCTTATTGACTGTGAATGAGCATGAACTGTTCCAGAGCAGTGTTTCTTTTTATTAGATATGGTTATAAACTATCATTTACAAAATAGTACAAATAGAAACTCAAGTTTACACAGAAACCTCAAAATTCACAAGTTTCTCTTTCTGTGCTTTAAATGCAAACCACCAGCAGAGGGCGACATAACTCCTTCAGAGTCCATCATGAATCCACCAGCAGCAAATTCATATCAAATATGGACTACCACTGCCATGGGTCGGCTCTATGTCACCAAAACTTTCTTTCCTTCTTTAAATAAAAAGAGGATTCACAGGGCTTTATGCAATTGGGTATTCAGCATATAGAGCGGGTGTGCACTGGGAGGATAGTTTATGACCATACTATGTAATTTGAAACCAGCCAGTGTGTTGTAATGTACTGTGAGTGTATGGTGGTGTAAAGAGCCTCTCTTAGCCTCCAGTGGAACAAGCGAAGTAGTACAAAAACAGCCTGCAGCCACTTCAGAAAACACACTCAGTTATCTATTTTCTAATAAAGTCAAGACTTGCCAATATAACAGAGATCATGAGGACCCAGCTGCTTCTTAGAAATGAAGATGATCCGTTCAAGTTACAGCTGCACTCCTTTGGGTTTCGAGGAGGGAAGGTTGTAGGCGGAGCTGGACATCTGAGCCAGTCTACAGCGATGGACTTTGGAGTGACGACATCTTGGTTCTGCAGCACCCAGTAAAGGTTGTCCTTGAAGAAGTAGGCATCTCCTAAAGAGCAGCAGCAGTAGTTTGACTCTCTTTCTTTTTTTTTCCCCATCACGCGATGAATAAAACATCAGTCTGCATCGACATCAGCTCGACTAGAGCTCAAAACTATACAGGGTCCCTTTAAGCAAAGAATACTTCCTCCGCCACTGCACAAAGTCACAAAATATAATAAATGAATCTAAAAATGACATTCATCTAAATCTAAAAACAATTTCTATTTATGGCAGAAACTCTTCACATATTTATGCCTCTGAACACAATGTTACCTTCTCCCCAGCTGATGACGTCATCCATGTGTAGAGGCATTCCTTCCCAGAGGCTGTTGTTCCGCGGGTAGCCCGGCTCCGGCTTGCTGATCACCTGTTCGCCCTTACGGCCCTCGTCAAACCTCCAAAACTCCCCGCCGCTGAACAGGTATGTCTTGCCATTGTGGGCCCAGATGAAGGCTGCCTCCACCCTGTCCACCAGCTCCCCGCTCTTTGTCTTCATGCCCCATTCGGAGAGGGGTCGAGGGTAGCCGCTCATGGCCTCCCTGTCCTTGAATACCCAGTACTGAGATCCTGAACAGACAGAGGAAAGTGTGAGTGCAATGAGATTCAAATGAAGATCTTGTTTACGGAAGTCCAAGATGCAAGTGAGAAAACAAATCTGGTGATCCATTTTCTAAGTCTGATCTGAATAGTTTTCTCTCCTGAGTTTATGTCTCAAGAACAGGTAGGGGGAAAAAAGGTTATGCCACGATCAGGTGAACATTTCTTTAGTGTTTGTTGTTGTAATACACATTTTGGCCACAAGAGGTGCACCACTACTGCGTGTTGTAATTAGTAATAAAAGACCTTCAAAATAACAGCAAATTAATTAGAATCACCAAAGCCACACATGACTCACAAGATTTCTCACCAATAAAGAAGATGATGCGGCCGTCGCTCTTCCTCTCGTACACGGCGTCGATCTTGTTTGTTCCTGGCGGAAGGCCGAGCCAGAAGTTTTTGATCAGAGCCGGATTGTTGGACTCCAAAGACCTGTCTCGCTTTGTTCTCCAGAAGTGTGCACCTTTCCAAGAAATGAGAGTGAACATGACATAAGTCACTGAATGTTCAGACACACAATAGATGTACAACAATTAAAGCACCAGCCCAGTCTGAATATATTTGTATCAATTAAAAAACGTAGACATGATTTTGAAGTATTGTGAATTTTGTATTTTGTGCATTTTGTGATGGTTTCTTCTTACCTTTAAAAAAGTAGACCTCTCCTCTGACATTTGCGACTGCGTCAAAGCCTCCCTGACAGCGCTCGTGCAATGAGGGATCAAAACTGGGACATAAAAACTCCAGTCAAATTATATTTCATATGATATAGAGACCGCGAGGATCGATCCGAAGGCTTTTATCTGCCTCCATTGATCTTAAATGACTCATCATCACTGATGAGTAAACTGATATTCATAGCTTGTGAATGCAAATGATATTTGGTTATTGTCTGGATGGATGTAGAGTAGTTTTCATTGCTTCCTGTTGACTCTACTCACGGCTGTGTTGGTCTAGCAGGAGGTGGACTGGGCAGGCGTGGGAGGTCAGGATCAACACCTCCTGGTGGTCGGCCATCCTTCACACCTACAACCGAACGGTGACAGCAGACGACGTTGAGCAGGCGCTGAAAGCTGTTGACAGCGCTACAAAAATTGTGCAAGCAACCCACATTCCTCAGGGGAGTTTGACACACAGGATGCTTTATGTCTAAGACTTGGAAGGAAACTGTTGAAATCCTGTTTGTGAACCTTTACACACAGACTAATCAATCATTTTCTCACATGGAAGTGTCTGGCCTTTTATAATGCTTCCATAACATATACAACAAGTAACCATTTTCTACTAGTTATACAACGGCCACTTCTGCATTTTTGGAGGAAATTACAAAAGGATACCGGAAAAACACCAGCAGTTCATGTTCACATGGACAGTAAGCATTTCATACTACACTAAAGGGACTATTTGCAGCCATGCTAGTGGTCTGGTTATGGCAGATTTGGTCTGCCTGATGGTTGGAAGGTCCACCATTTTGGTCCAGACTGAAATATCACGACTATTGGATGGATTGCCATTGAATTTGGTGCCTAGAGGACGAAGTCTCCTGACTTTAGTGATCTCCCTAAACATCACCGGCACTGCTCTCTCCTGGTTGAAATCATACCTCACAAACCGGCAACAGTTCATCAACATCAACAACTGCACCTCCTCCCCTGCTCCCCTGTCCCGAGGCGTCCCCCAGGGTTCGGTGCTTGTTTCTCTCCTCTTCATCCTCTACCTCCTCCCCCTCGGTCACATCATACGCCGCCATGGCCTCCATTTCCATTGCTACGCCGACGACGTCCAGCTCTACATCTCTACAAAATCCATCACCACTGCCACCCTCTCCACTCTGACCAACTGTCTCACTGAAATACAATCCTGGGTGCAAAACAACTTTCTAAAACTCAACTGTGATAAATTTGACATCTCCTCACCCACACCCGCTCCCGTGACCACATCACCCCCGTCCTGCAGAACCTCCACTGGCTCCCAGTCCCCCAACGCATCCATTTTAAAATCCTCCTCCTCACCTACAAAGCCCTCCACAACCAGGCCCCCTCCTACCTCACCGACCTGCTCCATCACCACACTCCCTCTCGCACCCTCCGTTCCTCCGACGCCAACCTCCTGTCCCTGCCACAAAGGACCGAGCTCCGGACCTGGGGTGACAGAACCTTCTCCATCGCCGCCCCCCTCCCTCTGGAACTCACTCCCCAAACACATCCGTGACTGATCTCACCATGTTCAAATCCCAAATCAAAACCCACTTCTTCAGATCTGCTTTTAATGTGTAATTACTTCTATGTGATTTTTAATGTTATATGTAAAGCGTCTTTGAGTACCTTTTAAAAGCGCTCTATTATTATTATTATTATTATTATTATTATTATTATTATTATTATTATTATTATTATCTCAAAACTAATGACATTACCATCAGCCTCAGCTCTGCTTTGTGTTTAGTGCTAATTAGCAAATGTTAGCATGCTAACAGACTAAACTAAGATGCTGAACATGCTAAACAAACATGATGATGTTAGCACTTAGTTCAAATCATTCATCTTAAACTATGTTTTTATTTCGAAATGCAAATTAAATAAAAAACTGTGCATGTTATTTTTTTCCCTTATGCCTGGACCTCATACTCTTCCGTGTAAACAGACACCAACATATCAACACACTGTAAATATCAGCTGGTTACTGACCATAAAGCTGCTGGATGGCCAGCCTGTCGTCCATGGGCAGCTGGAAGTTGGGAATGTCCGGCACAGCCCCCTGGTAGTACGGCCTCATGATGGACGGATCAGAGGAGGAATGGGACAGGCCCAGCGCGTGGCCAAACTCGTGCACTGCAACTGTGAACAAGTCTGTGCTGCTGCTTTGACCTGAGGAAGTGTGAAGAAACGTCACGGTTATGCTTTTGTTTTCTGTTTGATTACTACAGATCACTTTTTCATTATCAGTGGCCAGCGTGTCAGACGCATCTAAAAGGTCTTCTAGCCATCATAAATCTATCCATCATGATTTCAGTCATTAAATACCTCCGTAGCTCCAGATCTCATCATTATCAAAGTGTGTGTCACCCGCCAACTCATTCCTGCCGGGAAAGAAAGCGTGGGCCAGGGTGCCACCCTGCCCGTCAAAAGGGTACCCGTCCTCGTGAAGCAAGCGGGCAAAAGTCACTCTGATGTCCCCTTCAGTTACCGCCCCCCTGCTGTCACTCTGCAGCCGACGGAAGCTCAAGGGGGCCACGTCGCTCCAGGCTTTAAAAGCTTGAGTCAGGATGCTGTCCACCAAATTGTTAGGCATTCTGGTTGAGAGGACGGGCGACGGGTAGCTGTGCACACTGCAGACAAGAATAGATGTTTTATTATAACAAAGTTGTAGACTGTTATGTTTTAATGATCCTGTGCAATGTGTGTGAGACTTTTGTTTTGTGAATTTCTAAAACTAAAAGTGATTTAGTTGTAGAAATGGTGTTAGATGTTTTGGTTTTCGTCCAAGTCCGGCAATTTTCTATACTTTTAAGCCCGATGTTTTCGGGTTGTCTGCTCGCCCGTACATCTGTCCAATGCTTGCCAACTCGATATCTCAAGAACGCCTTGAGTGAATTTCTTCAAACTTGGCACAAAGGTCCACTTGGACTCAAGGATGAACTTAACAGCATTTGGTGGTGAAAGGTAAAAGTCACTGGGACCTCACAAAACATGTTTCTGGCCATAATTCAAGAATGAATATGCTAATTATGAGAATGTAACACAAATGTCTAATAGTACAAAATGATGAAGTGATGACATTTATGTCAAAAAGCTATCAATAAGCTTGTGTGAAAAAACCTGACTTCCTCTATTATCTTTAACACTAACATAATTTGCTTTAAAACCAAACATATTTTTGGTGTATGAAATGACTAAGAAAAACCTTACGCCATTGTGCGTGATACACAAAGCTCTATGATTCATACAGGGATGACATAAAGCCACAATATAACATGACAGGAAACACACCTCCATGTGAGGTCTGTCTTATGCCACTTAAGGCCTGACAGCGCGTATCTTTTCCTCCTCCTCCTCCTCCTCATCCTCAGCATGTCCTCATTCCCAACGATATCAGGGAGAGAGCATCGAGGCGTAGACATGAGTTTGAGGGTTTCACTGTCTGTAAGAGAAGTTAATCAAATAGTATATGCTGAAACTAAAGAGCAGATTACAGGAAGTTTGAGATCTCATGTGACCCCAGATATGTGAAATCTCATATACACATAATATATTGTCCTGATAGATTCATGCTGAGAGGTTGTTACCGAGCACCCCGGTTTCCTGGACCCCTCCGAATCTCTGCATGACTCTGATGGCTTTCTCAATCCCCTCTTTGGTCTGCAGTTTACTTGTGCGCGGGTCAGGAGGAGGAAGGTAGCCATATCTGGTCAACCAATCCTGCAAAGAAAGCAAGAAACCACAGGAAATGTTGTCATCTGTCAAAGTCATAAAAAAAAAAGCTGTTTATTTCCTTCCTCGGTGAATTACTTCTCCTTTAACGCTCCATTAACACACTCCTAATCACAGTGAAGCAACAATACCGCCGAAATCCATCTCTTACATGAGTGGACTTTAAAGTTACGGGCAAGTGCTGATGTCATGGAGGATATTTGTGACTATAGATCAGACCCAGCATGTTCCTCACAATGCAGTGTCTCTTTTTTCTCATTAATATTACATCATCCTGTCCTTGTTGAGTGAGTTGCTTGATGGTATAAAGGCAGCGTACAATTGACAGTTTGCATTCTGCAAGTTCTATTCAGAATAACTGAATAGAAAATTGTATGCATGGGGAAATGAGATGATGAATCTGGTGTGATATTTTTCATCTTAAGCATGTATCTCTGTCCAAACAAAGCAACATCTGTTTCTTAAAAGAGATTTTGAAACCTGGCCTTGCCTCCACCCTTTTACTGCAGTCACAGTTGGAGAGGAAAGGGTGTTGCTTTACTTGCAACAGTTGTTTCGTGGTGGGTTTTAACGTCACCTTATTTTTAACCAGTTGTAGGATTTCCCCTTTTACTCCACTCAGATTTGCATGCATGTGCAGCCCCAGAAAGCTGATGCAGCAGCAGCATCATACAGGATGCAGATTTCACAGGATGACTTTTATGGTGACTGAAGTGAAATTTAAGCTGCATTTACGTTGTTTTTGAGGACGTTTTTGAGAGAGATATACATTGGAAGATCGCAGATTTCCAAATTGTGTTGCCTTTCATGATTTAAAATACTTGATAGTGACTGAAAATAACCTCTTTTTCTTACAAACCTACTTCTTCCTGAAAATAAGTATAAAAACGTGGTCTAAACAAAAAACAAAACATGTATATGACACCTTTTCTTTATGTTTTTTTTTTATAAACCTCAGAGGAATCATATGGATTTTGCCTTCTGTGCACCAGCCTCTTGCCATATGTCATTTGCTCTTTATGACATCCTCATATCAATCAGAGAGAAGCCTAATGCAAAGATAGACCCGACACATATTCACATTTGAAAACGAGAACACATTCAGGCAAGTATGCTAAAACCTGCTGATGGTTTTAAAAATCATCCAAACTGGGTGTATAGATCTTTGTTATTAAATTGACATGAGTAGGATTTAAAATTCTGAAACTTGAAGCCAAAGATATAGAAAGAAATATTTTAAGGAGATTTGACAATTATGACGCCATCAATCACACAACTCGCTTAGATAATTAATCAATAATAGAAGGTTTTAATAAATAAAACATTTTCTTTAAAATAGCCTACTCACCACGGCTCTGTACTGCTCGAGCACCGCGGATGTGCTTCCCGTTAAGGTCAAAAGCATCCACAGCAGAAGACCCAACTCCATTCTAGTCGCTGCAAAAAATCACTCCATTATTATAACAACTGTTTTCATTTGGAGGAAACAGAGGCATGTCTCGTTTCACATTGGACCACCTTCCTCCAAACCTTCCCAAAGGCCTCTGGGCACTGAAACAAAACTCACCGTTGCTGCTCCTCTGAAGCTTCAGGCTCTCTTGGGACAAGGCTGGGCTCATCGATCAGTCAACTCTCTCTGCCCTCGCGCACTCACAGCAGAGCGAGTCGTTGGTTGTGGTTTTCATATCCGCCCTTGTCGCGCGCAGCATACAGATGTTTGATTGAGAGCGCGAGCGCGGGTGCGCGTTGCTACAGGTACAGGTGAGAAGATGCAATGATCGTGTTCTCCTCCATCTGGTCATCTTTTTCAATCTCTAAATTATTATTTAATCAAAATTGAAACAGAATTTGGTTTCACTTTCTAATATGCTACCATTTATAAAGGGTTTACAGGTTTAATATTTAATAAAGCATTTACTGATAGTGTTTAGATCAGTTATAAGCCGTTAAAAATAACACATTTATGATTTAAATGCTCCTCTGCTGGTAACAGGATGCAAGCCTTGCATACCTCGCTTTATGGTGGAATAAAATTTGAAAAATGGTGATTAGTAGGTGTAGGAGAAAACTTGTATATACATATATATTCATTATTTGTATTTATTTATTTGTATTTATTACATTTTACTGTATTCTTATTTTATTTATTTTTTTCTTTGTCTTATGTATGTTTGTATATTGATATAGTTATGCATCGTTTATGTTTCTTGAAAATGTTATAAAGAAAGTGTAAAAACATTCAGCCATCTTCTATAATTAATGTTAATAATGGTTTCTAACTGTAACCCATGAAGTCTGCATTTGTAGATATAAATCAGTTGTTAATAAATTAATTATAAATACATGGATTTTGGTCCAGATGCTCTGCAGCCCTGAAACCAGGTGTCTTTATTATGAATTTAAGAGCTAAAATACAAAGTTATGCTGGATCGAGCTACACCAATTAGTCGGTCAGGCATGGCTCAATTAACATGTTAAGGAACCCGGGGGCAAAACATGTGTTTTCGGGCCCCTGTTGCCTCCTAGTTCCCACCTAGTACCTAGTACCTAGTACCTAGTACAGTGCACACAACATCCTGTTGCCTCCACCGTCACTATATTTAGGATCCAGAAACCAAACAGTATATTCACATACTGGAGTAGAGAAGACAAGATATAACTTTATTTATCTCAAAATAAATTATTTTGCCAATTTCTTTGCTTATACCAAAACAGTTTGAATTTTATAAAAAAATGTATTAAATTGTTATCTTGTTTTACATCACACAAAATGAAAATTACATTTGATAAATATTTTAATATTGAAAAACCTCGACTTCCATATATACTGTATCATCATGGAGAAAGTCTAGAAACATATCAGGTATTTCTTTCTTTTTAATAAAGCTTGAAAGGTAGTTGTAATGTTCAACTATGTTGCCAGTGTTATTCAACACGAAGTACTTGTAATACATTTGTGGGAAATTGATGACGCTGCATTAGGCTCGAGTGCACCAGCATCTCACATCTCATCTTGGAGTGCCCTTATGTTCACGCGTGTACATTCTCTCTGCAGAGCACCACTGGTATTATCTTTCCCTCTCCCTCCCTCCCCCTCTTCCTCCTCTCCCGTCTTTCATTTCTGTCCATCCTCCAGGGACAAAGTGAATCATGCCATTAGCACAAGATGCTGCCCTGCTAATGGTTGGCCAGTTTCCGGCATGTCTACTTCATGATTGACACCCCCCTTTTGTGCAGATGCCCCTTTAAAGGCATGTGGATAGTGATTTAAGCTTTGGATAATCTCCTTCACACTTCACATTACCAGTGTAAGCCTACATCATTCTTTCTAATGTCTTCATCCTAAACATTAACCCTGCAATAACTGACGTTTGGCCACTTGTGGGCAGCAGAAACAAGTTTTATAACCACTGACATAAAAATCCCCTTTTAAATTGATAGGGCGGACTTGTTATGAAACAATTTTCCACATCCAGCAGATACGGAGCAACATTAGCATATATACCTTAAATACCTCAAGAAGTTTAATTGACACTGAGTATTATTTGTCACATTATATTGAATTTGCCCAATTATCTTTTTGGGATAATGAGAACATAAGAACCACATTTGTCAAACACAACCATCATCTCTGTCTGTATGTTAGTCATACTGTCATGCTTAATTATCCACCTGTTTTTTTTATTATCTCGGACCACACATCAGAAATAAAGACCCTTCATTACACACACAGTTTTATTTTTCATTAAAGGGATCCAAGGCCTTCACAAAAGGGTTGACTCTTGGTAGCTATACAGTACTAACACAACACACAACAACAACAGAAACAACACAGAGGACTTGTGTCAACGAGTGAAAAGACAAATAAATAAGAGTTGAAGTAGACATTTCATATGAGATTAAACTGAGACGCATCAACAAAACCAATAGTCAGAGGAAAGTGAGCAGAGGTTAAAACCCTGCAGAGTACAGTAACGCTTTTGTACAATGCTCGATTAATTTCTGCAAGTAGCTGATTGTCTAGAGCGGCTAGTTTTTGGTCATGCACAGTTAATAATGTCATTCCTATTGTATTGACAGAGTTGCATTAATTTCACAGTTTTTACACGTTTTATCTCCATTACCTGCAGCTTTGATTGTCAGTCTTTGAAGTGTTTGCATTTGATGGCTTGAAGGCAGCTTCTTTTTGATTGCTGTGTAATGAAGCTTGATTGTCACCGGCTGATTTGATATGGTTCATTAGTGATGCACAAAAAAAGTCCCTGCCAATCAAAGTACGCATCACCGCTAAGTCTGTTATGGAATTGCTTCTTTTTTTATATCCTTATATATATATATATATATATACTGTATATATAAAACAAAGAGAAAAATCTAATTGCTTTATGTAGTTTTTGGCAAAAGTCATCTGTGATACATGTTCAGCCAAGTATCAATATCTGATACTAATATTGTTATGGTTCGTCCCTAATGATATCGTTTCTGTGCTTCTGAGGATGATTTGAGATCCACGACGTGCTACATTCTTCCCTCCAATAACATCTGACAATATTCCAGTTATCTGTACAAAAATATTCAGTATCAGTCTTAGTGTAATGTAGCTGGCAGGGTAGGCAGGATTGACTTTATTTTATGGTACGTTTTTTAAGTTTTAGTAAAAGTGATTGCCATAAGCAAGTCTAAAATCTTCACAGTAGCTTCACACAGCTTATGCTTAAGGAACAAGCTCGCTATCACAATATCATTGAGCTGCTCAGGTAACAAGAAACTGTGGTTACACTTCACAATACAGACATCTGCTGGCATTTACTTAGTACCATTGAATCACTTTTTTTTTTGAAGTATTGCTATGTGGTATAATTATAATCATAACCCTGCCATGTGCTCAGCATGTATGAGCAAAACCTTTGATTTTAGAAAACTTCAAGGCATCATGAAGCTGTTTTTTAGTTGTTTTTTTTAAATAAACTTGTAGACATTTGAGTTATTCTTAAGTTTATGGGCTGAGAGCTCGTAAAATAACGTCAGGTTGCCTTTCTGAACTGTTTGATGAATCAACCCTAATCTTCTGCCACCTCTACGGATACAATGTGTTAAAATGTATGTTACAAAATAATCTAAATTAAATTTACTGGCTTTTCAGAGCTTTCAACCACATATTACAGTGTACTTTGAGGACAGACAGGTTTTCAGTTGTCTATCCGGTGCTCTGTGTAATAAACAGTACCGTTTCTTTGTCCTTGTTGTTTTGGATCATGAAACTTTCAGTCTAAGTAAAAAGCCAAAATGTTCGACACAATAAAATATGTTAAAACTTTTGAAGGGTCAACCGCTAATTCTGATCTATTGGGTTATAAAAAAATCTCCACAGACAGTGTACTTTAAACCCTAATTTAAACCTGATCCTAATCCTGGCTCAATTTTAATCCAAAACACACCTCAAACTGATCCTATTGCTAATCCTGACTTGAGCCCTACGATTACCGTACTATCAAAACAAAACAGTGCACCCTGATAATACTAAGCAAACACCAGTATGAACAGAGTACTGTCAAGTGCAACCAAAGGTGCTCTTGACTGAATTTGTAAACATATAATGCATTTCGGGCTCTGCAACTCATCGAGGCCCCCTCTATAGCTCAGTCCTGTGCGTCCTTAAAACCTGTGTGTCCCCCATATTGTTTTCTTGACACTTTTTTGTTACATGCCCTTTTTTTTTTTCTTCTGTTCGTCTTTTGTTGTGCCGGTTGGCAACGATTGTCTGTCGTTCACTGTAATCTGGCCCAGTACTGACCCAGGTTATGACTCATGCTCTGCTGCTCGGCTCCTGGGACCTGGACTGGCACTGAAACGCCGGGCGATATGAGCCCTGGATGGAAGAGAGGCAGATGGAAAAACAAGAGACAGTTAGTCAGTCTGTGGAGTTTCATTTCAGCAGGCAGTAAGACATAAAGTAAATGTTTTCAGACACACTCACCGGTGTTGGAGTTGGCCGAGGACGGAGTCTGCAGATGAGGGGAGGAGTACGCCGATGAGTCAAAGCTGCGCGGGGTAGAGGGGGAGGGAGGTAACATGCAGGAGTAAGAGGAGGCCGACTGGGGAGGAATAGACTGAGAGTGGAGGAGAGAGGGAGGGGACAGAGTTGGGTTAGAATTATATTGAAACAACAAATAAAACCTATTTAAAAAGTTGTATTTATCCATTGATAAAGGCAGTTTAAAGTAGGGACAGCATGGTTTCATTCGGCCACATGGTGGCGCTAGAGTAGTGCTGGAAGAGTGAAGCGCAGCAGCAGCACACATTCATAATCATTTAGAATTGTTGTTTTTTATTATTGTGTATAAACCACTGGGAAACTACTAATGGGTTATTTAAATAATATAATATAATACATTTTCTAATGTATCGGTTTTGTAGTTGCATGACATCTCATACAGGAAGAAGAGAGGCGAGCACGTGTCTTAACATGCATGTTAAATAAGAAATCTGAATTTATTTCCATTATGTTGGGATGATCATTTGATACAATCAAAGCAATGTAGATGATAAACACTAGTATTTGTCCCCCCCCAGGAAAAATATCGGTGTGTCCCAAGTCTCACATTACCGACAGGAAGCCTTCCGCTTGTCAATCTTATGGAGTATTAGGTTATTATTTATACTGTATGAATGTCACAATTAAACCTAATCAAAGTCAAGATTTTAGTGATCTTTTGCTCTTGAAAAACATAATTAAAATCACTGTATAATTCACATTCCCAGTTTTGCTTTTCATTTCTTTTTGCGTTAAATGTAGGTTACCTTGTACTATATAATAATAATAATAATAATAATAATAATAATAATAATAATAATAATAATAATAATAATTATAATTATAATAATAATAATAATAATAATAATAATAATTATAATAATAAAGAGAACAGCGCAATATTAATAAGTAGTAGTTATAGCATTATTATTATTAATATCTGCAGTAATCTAAAATTATTTGTGTATTTAATTCCATTATTGTATGTTTTATATAGGAGTTAATAATCGGGCTCTGCTCTGGGACGATGACCTGCTTTGGTAAAGTTTGGAAGGCGCTGATGAATGATGAATGATGAAATGTCCAACCTGGACTCCAGATGAGAAAACTGACAGGGAGCTGTAGCTGGGCAGGGACGACTCAGCCTGACTCAACATGGACCCTGGAGAGAGACACACACAGCGCGATGGTGAGCACACACACACACACACACACATCTCGCAGTGGACGTATAGATGAGCTCTAATGGAGAAACTCTAATGGCATTTGCTCTATGATTTTTATATTTAAGTACTTGTTTGTGATTACACACAGTCTTGCTAAATGAGCATAGTATATTGTAATTTTGAGTAATTATGACGAGAAGTAAACGGTGGTCTTGCAGGTGTTTACCTGAACTGCTGCTGTGCTGCTGATGATAGACAGACGTGTTAAAGGAAGTGGTCAGAGGGGCTTGGCTCTGTGAACAGGAAGTCACACCCCCTGCCCTCCTTTGATTGCGCAGCTTCTCCTCCCTCCTCCACTTGGCTCTTCGGTTTGAGAACCACACCTGTCAATTAAAGAGTTCTCTCAGACTTCTTCATACATGTTGTAAGAGGTTTAGCGTCATAGATATACAATAATCAACTTCTCTCACCTGTATCCTGGCCTCTGGTAAATCAATCTTGTTTGCCAATCTCTCCCTCGCAAAGACATCTGGGTAATGTGTCCTTTCAAACTCTGTGGAAGATATTAACTAATGTCAAGCACACCGTGTGAGTCTTAATGGAGGATGACAGGACTACTGGGGAGCAGTGATAACCCCCTGTTAACATCTTTTTAATCCATCTGTTGATGTGAAAAGAAAGCACAAGCTTTACGTAGATTTAAATGAAATGTTGTTATAATCATCTAATATTATTATTGTTGTTAATGTCAGATTATTTGGGCATCAAGTAATTACTGCTTTAGATCAGCACCACTAATTATCTTGTCATGGAACATACAAATCCAGGAAGCTGAGATGTATCCTTACAACCATATTTGAAATATTTATCTGTTGCACTTTGTATAAATTATTTATCGTTATGGAACACGCAGAAAGTTCAAATGAAGGGATTCAAGTTGAGAAGCTGCCTAAGCATTTTATTTCAAAGTAGGCTGAAGAAAAATCCATGTAGATTCTCATTTATTCTAAGTATCTACATTTGGCCTTGTGTCTCACTAATCAGCAGAAGATTCTGTGCTACTATCCTGTATATTTACTTACAGAATATAACACACACACACACACACACACACGCGCGCTCGAGTTAAGTCCAGCTGTTATTTAAACGACGGTGAGTTTGTATCAATGAGAACTTCTGTGAGTATCCGAGTATCATTTCTCAATGTGGCAGTTCGTTTAAAGTTGACAAACTGCTGACATTTTTGTTGTTGACAAGTCGAAACGAGAATACGCCTCACCCTCTAACTGACAGTCTGAGTCATCCTAATGAACTCTGAAGTTTCAGGTCTGGTAATGGAGACGTCTTTATAGATTCAACTGTCTGCACTCATGATGCTTAACATTAATTTAGCATGTCAAGTAAATGACAACAGAAAGAGCAACACAAATAATAATCAAGACAGAGTTGGTTATATTGCTGAAGACGTAACATAAACCGGCTGTCAGTGTTGTAAATACAGTATTCCTACAGCTTAAGGTTTAAGACTTGTTTTAAATGAATGAAATCAATGCCTCCCACCAGTAACACATGGTTAATAATCTATAATGCACAACGATTGCTCTATAAATTAAGTCCGTCTCACAAATTGTTCTAATTGGCTTGGTTATAATTGGCGTCTGTGTCAACACATGATTGTTATTGTGCCATGGCCGTGCGCTGAGGTCAGTGTACCTCATTAATGTCATTTGTAGGGAGTGACCACAGTGATACATTTCCACTCGGCTGCACAGTGGACATTGCGTCCTTATTTAGCTCAAGGGCCTGCTGCAGCCATATCCAGTCAAGGGTGGCTTTCTGATCCCTCTCAGCGGATATCGGGCTACGAGGGCCGGATCTCACTGCATAATACAACCACAGTAATGATGCATTATCAAAACTCTGCTGTATACGCCGCCGTAGGCTTTTTGGAGCAGATCAGGAATATTTGTGGAGTTAAGATCATGGATCATTTGCATCTGGACGTGATCATGGGTGGCAATGTTTGCTGCAGGGATTGATTCAAAATCATGTCCTACCAAAATTATTTCCTTATAATTTCTCGTATTAATGTCCCCTACCATTTACCAAAAAGCTGTAAACAAGGTGTAAAGACTATAATTCAATAACAAAGGTGTTGGCAAGGGAAAAAAAGCAGCAGGACAAGCTGCGTCATGACAGCACTCGTGCCCATGGAGGGCGGCGATTGGCTGAAAAGCAGGGAGAGCTGTGCGTGCTTGCATGGCCTGACCTTTCTCCAGAGCCTCGATCTGCTCCTGAGTGAAGCTGGTCCTGTTCCTCTGCAGCTTCCTCTTGAGCTGCAGCCTCAGCTGAGACTCCTCGCCCTCGTCCCTCTCCACGGGGACTCCTCCCCCTCTGCCCGTTCCCCCTCCCCCTGCCTCCCCCCCCAGGCTGCCCTCCGTGTCCAGTAGACAGCCCTCAGACACTGGCAGAGAGGAAGGTGACAAAAGAGATGTGGGAGTGTCAAGAAAATTCCAACATTTAAGAATAACAGAATGTGCAGATTCATGCGTTGAACTAACAGGAAGTTGGTGAGACAGCCACAAGTGACTGCTGCTTTTGATGTGGTTTAAATTAGGTGGCATTTAACTGATGATCTGTGAGCATTGACATATGTTGAAAATCTGCCCTTACCTGTGCTGTGTTGCGTCTGAACGCCGGTGGGGTCATGGTACCAGTTGTTAGGCCCACTCCAGTTTGAGCCGCTCTGCAGGTTCAGCATGGTTAACTTCTCATACATACTACGAGTATCCAAACCACCATGAAGAGAAATAAAGGAGTCCTGTCCTGTGCGTGTCCGCCCCTGTTTACTGTCACCTTTGGCTCCTCTCTCCCTTCTTCGATCCTCCAATTCTTCCGCCTGGAGGAGGAGGGTGGGGGAGTTAGGCGAAGGAACGAAGAGAAGAAGAAGAAGGAGGGGTTCATATCGCATGAGTTCACACATGGTCGGCATTGTGGCGAATTAGCCTCATGATGACAGACAGAAATGGAGTTAGTTACAAGCCCGCTGTCGTTACGTGTGTGTGTTATACATTGGTATGCTAGTATACCATGGGGAGCAAAGGTACATTAGAACCCACTCTGAAAGCCATGACATTTATTATGCTACTTGCTTTTAGCTCTATCTTTGCTGGTAAGCACGAGCTTTCATGCACACACGTATGCATGAAAAGACACTGCATTTGCATGTAGTCACAAACTGGCATCTCACACACACACACACACACACACACACACACACACACAGCGGCTTTACGAACAAAATCTCCTCTGAAACATTCGAACCAAGCCCATGATTAACTTTCAGTATAAGACATTAAGTGCTCAAGTATGTCCTTTAGCATCTGTATCTGCCTAAATAAATACATGTCTGAGTCTGAGATGTATAAAAGTCTTCATCTGATCCTCATCTCATATTCCTCTTTTATTTTAGAAATGTCGTCTTTGGAGAGGAATGCAAAGGCATGTCAATACTGATCAAAATCTCAAAAACTACTGCAGCAGCACGATGTCAAAGGTCAAACTTCGTTCATTTGGGTGAAGCAGCCCCGAAACAACCATTTATCCATCCGATTGTCAATTAAAACCCAGAAATGATCCTCGCACGGCAAAGTAACTAGTCGTCCATCGCTAAGCCGCTAACAAAGTCCACATTAAAGTGAGGTCAGCACCGAACGATAACACATAAAAGCACCAAAAACACTCGATTTTTGCAAACTTACCAAGTGTCCAGGTGAAACGATGCGGTGGGTCCTGTGTGTTACTTTCCTCCTCTGTGGATCTTTATTTCCCTGTACCCCCTACGTCCCTTGTTCTCCAGATTTGTTGACAATAACTGTGTGTGTGTGTGTGTGTGTATGTGTGTGTGTATGTGTGTGTGTGTGTATGTGTGTAAAGGAGAGAGTAGGAGAGAGATGGAGAGAGTTAGACAGGGTGAGAGAGAGTGAAAGAGGGAGAGGGGGGGGGCTCTGGAGAGAAATGCGTCTGCGGGCACTCTTGTCCTCCAAGCAATGGAGAGAGAGAGAGAGAGGGAGAGAGAGAGGGAGAGGGAGGAGGGGAGGGAGAGAGAGAGAGAGAGAGAGTGAGAGAGAGAGAGAGAGAGAGAGAGAGAGAGAGAGAGAGAGAGAGAGAGAGAGAGAGAGAGAGACAGAGAGAGAGAGAGAGACAGAGAGAGAGAGAGAGGGAGAGAGCCACCGAGGGGTGACAAAGTGAGTCAACATCAGTGTCAAGTTTGAACTTAATGCCAGCGAGAGGAGGAGGGGAGACCGAGAGAGTGGAGCATAAAGCACAGATAATGGAGAGATAGTGGATAATAAATAGATGATGGAATTCAATTTTAAGCATAAATTGCACATAAATAGAGAGTATAATCAGCAGTCAAGTGTATTTGTGTTTCAAACACACAAACACATGTTCAACCAGACAATCGACATCATCAGACCAAACTCAATGCTCACACTAGTAAGGACTCATTTTCATTTATCCTCCTCTGGATACTTAAAATAGATGTTTTAAAACTTTGATAAAGCGTTGACATGCATCGACTGTTGCCTTGTATTGTGATTGTAAAATACTACATTCAGCAATGTCACACAGAAGCAGATATCTGTAGAATAAAAGATGTATTATGATTATCTGGAAATACATTTTGAGCTTAACAACATAGTTATATTTTGATATCTGTTTAAGCCACTGAAGCAATAAATAGCTAAATATATCAAAGTAAAACAAATTGATGTGTTGAGGGCTTTAGCAATATCAAGCTTAATTATAGATTATCATTTTTCTATCTGATCTGATAATGACGTCATAAGACATTTATATAAAATAAATGTTTCTAGATAATTATAAGTAGTAATGTTAGGCTTAACAATCTATCATAAGATCATGTTACACTCTGTATCATTAATCATTCAAACATATTAAAACTTATTTAGAACCAAATAGTTATTAGGTAAAGATGAGAAATATTCAGATTATTGATTATTTGTATTTTATTTGATGTATTAATGCAATAAAGATTAAAGAAAAGATCATATTTAACCCTATTGAAGGCCCGATATGTGTTTGATAAAGATAATTAATAACTCTAATCAATGTTTTACTGTTTTAGCAACAAAACTTGAATATTTTCACAATATAACAATATATAAATAAAAAAGCGGAGTACCAGTTAAAGATGCTGTTTTGTCTTTGAGCTCGGGCTGCAAATAACTTTGTTATTGATTAATCTGCAGATTTATCTGACATATAACATATATATAAACAGAACATAAGAAGAAACAGAACATCCTCAGATTTGACAAGCTGCAAATGTTTAGACATTTTTGAAACGATGAATGGCTTATTGAGAGAGTTGCTGATTATGTTCTGTTGATCAACTAATCGATCATTTGACTCGTTAGATCTTAAATCAAATATTTGATATAATGTTCATATGGATTTAGTAGTTTAGTTTAATCCCAGCCAAAGTGCTTTAGGTCTACAGTGCTACAAAGACACGGCAGGTAAAGTTAACACCGTTTCTAACACGAGGGCCAAAAAACGAGAGTAACAGCTTTACTCAGAGCACCTGGGTATTGTTCCCTGACTACAGAGGCATTCTTCTCCTGCTACAGTACACTGAGCTCAAAGCTATAGGACAATAAACAAAGGCATTGTCTGCCCCCAGAGCGGGTTAAAGGAGCACCGTACAGAAACCCTTGGCGATGGACACACAAGGTCTGATGTGAGGCGTTAGTAATGACGCAGGTATGACGGTATGTATGGTCGAGTCAAAGAGCGAGAGAGCAGAGTAGAACTGGGGTTTAAATTTATCTCTTTGCAGCGGAGGGGAGAGAAGAAGAGATGGAAGATGGAAGCAGGGAGAGGCAAAGAGAGATAGAGAGAGTGAAGAGGAAGTATGTGACTTTGGGGTGGGTGTTGGGGCTTGGGGATGGGGAGGGTGCCAGCTTGTTTTATTTCCGGTTGACAAGACTTTGCGCTCCCTTTCTCTCTGTCGCTCCCTCTCTCTTTCATACTATGCTATTCTTTCTCCGCTGCCCCCATTGCTCTGTCTCTCCCCCCCGCCCCCCCCCTTTTTTTCTTTCTCTGTTACTTTCCTCCGAGACGTGCCTCGGAGAGAGGAAAGGACTTGACAAGTTCAAAGGTAAAACAGAGTAAGAACAGCCGTGGAAGAAGCATTAACTTAAGCTAAGGAAAATCATAAACTCTAAAGAATACTAAAAACTACAAGGCCTAAATTCAGCATTGACTCTCTTGGCTAAATATCTTTACATATAAAATATTATTGTATTATTATTTCTGATGCATAAACATAATAAGAAGCATTTTAATGTTGTTAAAAAACATCTATAGTATTTAGTGTAGTAGGAGTGTAAAGAATCAAATGTAAATGCTCATGTACAGTTACCTCAAAATGGTTCTTTGTATATGAAAATGGAAAGTAAGTGAGTGAAAGTTGAGAATCAAAACTGCTTAGATAATTAAAAACTAACCCTAAAAAACGTGGTATTAACCCCCCCCCCCACACACACACACACACACACATCCTTATCATCCCACCCCACTGGCTACACTTTTCCTTTATTCAGAAATCATTGTTGCATCTTATTGTGTTCCAGTTGTTGGAATGTGGCTTAACCTATGTGATCCCTATGTGCAATAGCGTGTGTGTGTGTGTGTGTGTGTGTGTGTGTGTGTGTGTGTGTGTGTGTGTGTGTGTGTGAGGCGGCGCGTGCTTCACTGCAAAGATTCATGTAGCTCCGGGATATGCATTTTTTTTTAGTGCATCTTGTTAGTTCATTCCTGTCACCTCTCTCTCTCTCTCTCTCTCTCCCTCTCTCTCTCGCCATCCCTTGCTTTTTCAGCGCTGAAGGGGGGATGGGGAAGGGGTGGTGGACGGGCCTGGGAGGGGAGGGGAGGGGGAGGCGGCGGCGGTGGAGGCAGTCACCATGGTTACAATGCCATGACAAATATTCATCAAGTCGTTAAAATAAAAACAAACTGGAGTGCATTATAATTGCTCTTACTGACTGGATCCTATAATGCGTTCATATATTATGAGTGAGAGGAGCGGAGTGGAAGGCGCTCGCGCACAAAAAGACTGTTAGCGATAAAAAGAAAAGTGAATATCAGCTGACCTGCGGGCAAACACATATGAGACATTTCAACTCTTTGTGTATAACTTTATGTTTCAATTACCTGTTTATGGAATTCCCTATGAGTACTTTTGTGAGTCTCTCCTCTCTTTTCTCTTTGTCCCTCCATCTCTTGCTCTTCCTCTACTGTTGTGTAGCCGGAGGCGATACTGTGATGTGTCCTCCCTCTGTCCCTCCCTCCCTCTCCCTCTCTCTCTGTCCCTGTCACCTTCAATTGCTCTGTGAAACTAGACACACTGCCTGGGGCAGGGAGGCAGGGAGGGAGGGAAGAGAGGAAAAGAGAGAAGGAAAAAGAGAGACAGACAGCGTTAGACAGACAGAAGGAATAAACATTTGGTGTCATGTAAAAAGAAAGAAAGAAAGAAAGAAAGGGTGACCACAGCCCAGATGTGTGGCAAACAATCAAATTACTTAATGTTCACAATCCAGCCCAAAACATTAAACACTCAAATGATTTAGAAAAGGAAACAGCGAAAAAATACAATCAATTCACACATCTACCCAATGTAGGACAGTTATTGACCTTTGACCTGGGTGGTTTTTGGCCTAATCTCACATGGATGCTCCAGGATGCTGTTTAAATTGTGTGAGCTTTACCCCAGTTACCAACAGACACATTACACTATTAGGTTAAAAATAATGTTCATATTTGAAGAGGCTAATTTTCTTTTATCCTAATTTAAGTACCAAAAACAGAGATGGAAAAATAAGAAATTGCTACATTCTTAAGTTAAATTATAATGTTATTATCATAAATGATTTTATTTATATATATATATATATATATATATATATATATATATATATATATATATATATATATATATATATATATATATATATATATATATATATATATATATGCTTGAGCCATTGATATGATAAACGTGTCAAACATAAAAAATAAAAAACATTTTATAAAAAAATCTGGGATTCACACGTGCTTGAACTGTTGAAATATAAAAAAAATTTTAATGCACATTTGCTCGGAGGGAACATTGAAAATGATCATTTCATTGAGCAAAAGAAATGGTGAATGTAGTTTTCCTGTGACCAAATCAGGAGACTAATCTGATTGGTTCGCGGTTCGATCTTAAATTTCATTTGCGCTAAGGTGAGTCAGGGGGGCGGGACAAGAGTTTGATTGGGTGTGGGCTACTCGAGTCCACAGGTAGGCTTCTGTTTGTCATCGAGGCGTTTACTTGGAATTGACTTTACACTATTCGGTAAACCTGGGTCTGTTAGGAGATGTAACTTGTTTAATTCCCTGTAGCCTACTGCTTCATTTTCAGATTCAACAGAGGAAGAAGAAGTAGGAAGTTGGATTTAACGTTATTTAGGGGTAAAAAAAAAGGAGTTTTGAGACTTGTTTGCTCTTGTTCCGTAGTTGCTGGCGCGAAACTTCTCAAAATGTCGCCGAAATTACAGTTTTATGCCATTTATCTGTGCGTAACAGGTGAGTGTAAGCCGTCATTTCCCCCTCCAGCTCCCCCCTGCTCTCGCCATGTCTGTTGTTTCTTTGTCTACCTGTAAAACACATTATGTGCACGCTTAGCTAATTGAATAGAACTGAATTCGTGGGTCGTTCAGCGTGATTTTAGAAGTTACATTTATTTTTACATTTAGCTATTTCGGCTTCCTACGCACAAGAATGTGGACGACCACGGATAGTGGAGAACAGGATTGTGGGAGGGATGGACGCCACAGCTGGGGCTTGGCCGTGGCAGGTGGATATACAGGTAAGTCCCTTGTTATGTGTGTGTGGGTTAGTCTAGGTCTTGTTTATCAAACTGACCTGCTGAGAGAGAGGTTTGCTTGTGATGCTGAGGTGACTCACTCCTTTTCTCTCTCCCCCCCCCCTTCGGCCTCCAGACAGTGACTGGTCATATCTGTGGAGGCTCCATCATCACAGAGAGCTGGGTCCTATCAGCCGCTCATTGTTTCCCCAAGTAAGACAACTCTCCTCAGACTCACTGAACTCACAGCTGAGCACCGATCCACAGGCTCTCTGCTTCTTTTGTGAGCCGTCCAAGTCATTTTATGGGAATTCTTAGCAATGGCTGCTATGGTTTTGTTAAAGGCCCTCAGGGAAATGATTTTTTATTCAAGCAAAATGTGTTTAATATCCTGTTTTCAAGAAACGTACCTCCCTTTTATATTAAACATCCAATTGATTCTTTCGAATGTTAAATGTCTTGCAAAGTTGTACACCAGAACTATCTCCCTCCAAAAAACTCCTGCAGACTGTTAATCATTCATTCTATTTTATTTTTTTATTTTACCAGGAAGTCCCATTGAGACCTGGGCAAGGTCGCAGCCATGAATAATCACAACACGTATAAATACAACATTGATGTACAAGCATTCTCAATAAAAACAGAAGAACAGCTGCTTAACATGGTGGCCTCTCCAGAAAAACCACCACATGTCGTTATGATGCCCTTAAATTCATCAATGGATGTAAATGTTTCTAATTTGAGATCTTTTTGGAGATTATTCCATGATCCCAAGGTGCATTGTAGGAACATGCAGTTCTCATTTGATTCATTAAGTTTTATTAGAAGACTGGACCAAAACGTGAGTGCAAGTGTGCAGAACTTTGTTTTTTCTTGTCCATTTCAATGAGCACCTGTCTGGCATGAAGCCATTCAATACCTTTTTTGTTTCACATTTTAAACCCTGCTTGATTTCCAGTCTAGCAGATGTAATTTACTGTCCCTTCGTCTTCTTTTAGACCATTAGACTTGAGCTCTTACGTCATCTACGTTGGCCGATACCAGCTGAATGGCGTCAACGAACATGAGTCAATGCACCGCGTGAGCCACGTGGTGATCCCACCCGGTTACAATGAGCCTGACGGCGGGAAGGATTTGGCGTTGGTGCTTCTGTCCAGCCCAATAACCTGGTCAGATTATGTCAGTCCCATCTGCTTGCCCGCCTCTGGCACCCAGTTCCCAGGTGGCACGTTGTGCTTTGTCACCGGCTGGGGAAATATCCGGGATAACGGTAAGGCTTGCTAAATTGTTCACATCTTAGCATGTGTGGAGATAACTTTTAGGCCCTGATTTAATGCATGATGCATGAACAAACTCATCAATTTGTAATTTCACTTGTATTCTTGCATACATTTGACATATAGTAATATATTAATGTTATGATACTGAATTATAATCCATTCCATAGCTTCAGTTTATCAAAAGAATTCAGATTTGCACCGAAATAATTCAATTCAGTGCAAATGTAATGCAGTAGCTCGCCTCCCAGATCAACACGCACACGCACACGCACACACACACAAAACACCAGTTTTAAAGGGTTATCTTTTGGACAATATATTTTCGAAATTGGCAAGTTTATGAGGAATAAAAATGCAGCAAGCGTCCCAACTTTAATAATGTAACAGCATTTCTATTTTTTATATAACTTGATATAATATGAAAACACTACATACTTTACTGTGTTCTTGAAACTATGACAGTTTACCTAAAAATAAGATTTAATAAATCTCAATATATCGCTTTGCTTACACTATCACAATATATCTAAATATATTGAGTAGTAACCCCTGCATCAGATTCTTGCCAATACACAGCCCTACTTTCATGCCTGTATTTGCACACAGTGGACTAGAGTAGAGTCTGAAATTAGCACCCCTGTGTACTGAATCGAATCGTGTGATACTGAAAGATTCGTCTTTTGAACACGTACTACTTTAGATGGTAGCAAAACAAAGTGTTTAGTTGCAGAAATTAAGAAGTCTCACTCTCCTTTTGTCCTCCATCCTCCATCTGTCCCCGTATTTCCCTCCAGTCCCTCTGCAAGGATCCGGGACTCTGCAGAAAGTGGAGGTGCCAATCATCTCCCAGAGTTCATGTCAGGAAATGTACCAGACGCACCAGACAAAGCAGGTGGACATCCTGTATGACATGATCTGTGCTGGATACCAGAAGGGTGGCAAGGACTCCTGCCAGGTACTGTTGGATCAGCTGTTTGTGCTGCTGTGCTTACATTCACAAATGCACGCTTGTATGCACGAGCAAAACAAGACCCTGCATTGCAAATAACTTGGATTTCTGCTTTTCTGCAATAATGCAGTGTCTAGTTTGCAAGACACTGCACCTTCCATACCTCCCAGTGAGCTGAATGAGTCTTTGTCGTCTTTTCAGGGCGATTCAGGAGGGCCCCTTGTCTGCCAGATGGTAAATGGGACCTGGGTGCAGGCTGGGGTGGTGAGTTTTGGACTAGGCTGTGCTCAAGAAAACCAGCCAGGTGTTTATGCCAGACTGACCACCTACTCGAGCTTCATCAGCAACACGGTGCCAGACATCCGGCTGTACGGTCGAGCTACTCAGAACTGGTGTGGGAGGGCAGCCATGTTGATCAGCTGTCTCTCCTCCGTGCTGACCCTGCTTCAGAGCTAGAACACTTTGCTAATTAGATTCCTGGCCAAATGAAGGAGGATCTGAATATGTCGGACTTGCATCCAAAGTTATCCTAATTAGTAAAACTAGAACACCACCTGATGTGCACATGAAGCCATATCGAAGACATGTAATATAATCAGAATTTTTTTAATGATAACTTTGCATCATGATTTGAGTAAAAGTAGTTTTTATAGGTTTTGTATTTTAAGTAAAAATTATGAAATGAAATAAATGAATTTTGATTCTTAATCAGGTCAGCGTCTAGCTAAGTTTGGAAGTGTTTTACAAGTATTGTGTTTATTTGTGTCCTTTCAAAGCTTTCTTACCCTTTGTTATATATATATATAATATATATATATATATATATATATATATATATATAGATTATATATATATATATATATATATAATTATATATATAATATATATGTATTATATATATATATATATATATATATATATATATGAAGATAGCTAGATGATCGATAGATAGATAGATAGATAGATAGATAGAGATAGAATATAGAGGAGATATATAGATAGAGATAAGATATATAATATATATATAGATATAGAGAGATTCGATAGAGAGATATATAGGATAGATATACGATATAGATATAGATATATATAAGAGAGATAGAGATAGGAGAGAAGAGAGAGATAGAATATATAGAAGAAAGAGAGCTCTAGCTAGCTATAGATAGGAGAGATAAGATCGAGAGAGAAGAGAGAGATCTAGCAGCTAGAGATATAAGAGATAGATAGGAGCGAGAAGAGAGAGATATAGCGCGAGAGAGATAGAGAGAGAAGATATATATAGCAGCTACTAGCGAAGAAGAGAGAGATAGCGCGAGGAGATATAGAGAAGAGAAGAGAAAAGATAGAGATCTCAGGAGCAGAATAGAGAAGATATAGATAGAGCAGAAGAGAGAGAGAGCGAGCTAGCTAGAGAGAGAGATAGAGAGATAGAGAGATAGGATAGAGATGAGAAGATATATAGAGAAAAAGATAGAGAGGCGAGAGAGAATAGAGAGATATAGATAGAGAGAATAGATAGAGCAGAGAGAGAGAGAGAGAGGAGAGAGAGAGAGAGATAGATAGAGAGATAAGAGAGAGAGAGAGAGGTATGAGAGGAGAGAGAGATAGAGAGATAGATAGAGTATATAAGAGAGAGATAATAGCGATATATATAGAGATGAGAGATATGAGAGAGAGAGATGATATATAGATATATAGAGAGATAGAGAGAGAGATAGAAGATAGAGAGAGAGAGAGAGAGATAGATAGATAGCTCGAGAGAGAGAAGATGAGATAGAGAGATCTATGAGAGAGAGAGAGAGAGAGATGAGAGAGAGAGAGAGAGAGAGCTCGAGAGATATAAGAGAGATGAATGCTCGATATAGAGCGATCTCATAGAGCTCTCTATATAGAGAGCTCGAGAGAGAGAGATATAGATAGATATAGATATATATAGATAGATAGATAGATATAGATATCTATAGAGAGATCGATATCTATAGCTATATAGCGAGATGATATCAGGATATCTAAGACGAATAAATATATATATATAGATATATATATATATATATATATATTATATTAATTATATATATTATATATATATAATAATATTATATATATATATATAGATCTATCTCTATATATATAGTATTATATATATCTATTATCTACTATCTAATTATATCTATATATATATTATATATAATATATTAATATATATATATATATATATATATATATATATATATATATATATATATAAGATCCTATATATATTCTTATATAGATCTATATATAGATCTATATCTATATATAGATCTATATCTATATATAGAATCTATATCTATCTATCTCTCTCTCTCTCTCTCTCTCTCTAATACACACACTTACTGTTCATAACTGAAGCGGTTGCCCTTTCAAAATAACAAACTTCATTTTCAATACACATTTCTAAAATGCTAATTATGTAATCCTTGTCATTTCAAATGTTTTTAAATGCATTATGGTCATTAAATATCCAGAGGCAGGTGATGAGACTTCTTTATTAGAAAGAAAACATGTCATAATGGTAAAAAAAAGAGACTGCTTGGTAGTGCCTCTTGAAAAGAAAAAGCTAGCTTTAAAATGAACGTCTTCATTCAAGGGTTTCATACAAAAAAATAAAAAAAACATTCATCCAATTGCTATCTTTTAAATTCCAGGCAGGGAAACTCAGGCATCAGGGGGAATGGTATCAGAGAGGATCATGGGAGAGCCGAGTTGCAGTTCCTGCTGCAGCGATTCCAGATCAGCTGGAGTCATGCGGTGAACCTCGCTCCAATCAGATAACAGCGAGGCTGAGAGGGGGGCCG
Organism: Cottoperca gobio; assembly: GCF_900634415.1. Lineage (NCBI taxonomy): Eukaryota > Metazoa > Chordata > Actinopteri > Perciformes > Bovichtidae > Cottoperca > Cottoperca gobio. The sequence goes on along the minus strand of NC_041373.1, from coordinate 14,727,260 downwards.
AGTCGTAGCTGACGGAGAAGGAAAATATAGAAAGCGTAAAGATTGGCTCTTTTAATTATACAAATGAAAAGAGTGAGTGAACACGGAGTCAAAAGTGTCTTAAACTAAGAAAACAAGTGTCTAAATAATCAAAGGGTTAAAACACTTACTAATATTAGACATTGGTTTGGATTGTGAACGCAGTATCAGACACCAGGCTCACTATGTATTAGACCTTACCTGTCTCGGTCACAGTGTTGCAGGTCTGTGAGAGACTGGTTGAGAAGGTCATCCAGGTCAAAGCCCACGCCGTAGCCAGCCCCACTGCCTTTAGGGGTGACCGAGAACACCGGGGGTAAAACGTCCTCTACCTGACAGGAGAAAAGGGGGAAACATTGGGTCAACTGAACTTTGTATCTTTAAGATCAGTTCAAGGCAAGCAGAAGATTGTGACATTTAAGCCTGGTGTATATATGTACAAGATAATGTTTGGTATAGCAACACCAGTGTTCTGGCAATTCAGCTTCTCCCAGGTATAAATGCTTGCAGCAAAAAGCAATGGCGGAGAAACGTGAGACACACCTGGGACTTTGAGAGCTGCAGTGTTACTGTGTGGATGTCAGGGGCTATGGAGGGCCCTTGCTGTCCAGTATCTGTGAATCCTAAACTGGGATGAGTCTGTGAGGGGACCCCTAAAGCCCCACAGAGAGGGTTTGTGGTCTGTGGCCCAGATTTCTCTCCCACAGAGGGACACAGCTTCTCCATCGGACCAGCACTTGCAGTCGAGGGGTTAGGGTGGGTGTTGAGGTGATTTTGGCGTCCGATATCCACATTCCCATTCGTCTCTCTGCTGGTTACCGTCTGAGCTTTAGTCAAAATCTCTCCAGAGGAAGCAGTTGCGACTGAGGGTGAGGCTGGGTTTGACTTTGAGGTTGGAGAAAGCTCGAGGGTGGAGGCTGCGATTTCCTGTTTGGTTGTTGTTGCTGCGGCCTCGTCTCTAAATGCTGCCCGTTCCAATTCCTCAAACAGTTGAAACCACTTTGTCCGTTGCTCTCGCTGTGAGGTTTGAGCGCGTTGTTCTTAACAAACCCACTAGTGACCGACATTATATCCATTCCTCCGCTTACAACTATATCTGCTGAAGGTTTCCTCTGGCTCATGGAGAAATGTAATGATGGTTGCTGGGTGCTGGGAGGCTGGAACAAGCTCGACAGTTTAGGTTTAACTTGAGCGATTAAATGCTCATGAGACTGAATCTTTCTAGCCTCCTTGCCTGTTTTATTGTTCAGTGCTCCTTGAGTGTTGTCACTGATAGCTACACCCCGGTGAGAGTTCGCATTACATTCCTTATTCTTTACTCCATCGTTATTAGGAGTATGAGATTTCTCATTGCGACTGTCCATCATCATTGTCCAACGTTGCAAAAGGCTTTTGTCGTCGTCACTCAGCAGAACCCCACCCAGCGATGGCCCCTGCTTCCCTTCTCTTCTCTCCTTTTCCTTAATTTTTCTCTCCCTCTCTCGGGCCCGTTCCTGCCTCTTCCTTCTTTTCTCCTCTCTTTCTCGTTGACGCTCCTGTGCTGTGACAGGCCGACGCAGATCTGGAACCGATGAGAGGGAGGACGATACACCTCCTCCTGCGCCAGCGTCGATGCCCAGCGCAGAGGTACCTCCATCTGCAATGAAGATATGACATTCTGATAAAGGCCCTCTAAAGAATGACATGTCAAAGATATAAGAAGATATGAAAAACAATGAACTTACCACCCCGGGCTTTATTTCTGAGAGCTGATTTCAATAAAGCCGCTTTAAGTGCAGCTTTAGTATCCTCTGAAATGGCTCCTTCTTTCCTGGTTCCCTCTCCGGCACCTGGAGGAGGCCTGGCATTCTTGGACAGTGACTGTGAAAGGGACTGAGACAGTGACTGGGCCTGTACCAAAGAGAGACAAAGGGAAGGCACGGTGGTGGGTAGGGGTGTCATGGTCTGTGCTGGTGTTGCAGGAGTGGAGGTGGGAGCCTGGGTCATTGACTGGTTCTGGGTGGGCAGACTCAGAGGAGCCCGACTTACTGTTAGCTGCTCCTGTACTTCACTGTCTCTCATTGTTTCTGATGGAGCATCCTGACTAGACACCGGGGTTGTTAAATCTATAGTCTCTGGCTGACCGCTGTCCGAGTTGGCACTGGGCATGTCCACATCAACTGGGCCACTTTCACTTTTAGAAAGTAGAGGCAAATTATGTGTCAAATGAGGCGGGACCACTTCTAAAAGGGACGCGGTTGTAAATGTGCGGTTCCCTTCTGCCGGTGTGCGATCTTGTTGCTGTTGAGATTCCACTTCTCTCATTTGCTGTATCTGTGCTGCTTGTGGGTGTTGTGCCATTGGAACCAGTGTTGATTTGCTCAGGTTCACAGTCGAGGGCTGAGCATTACACTGGTTACTGCTTTGTGCTGCGGCTCTGCCGTTCGCCCTCGCCAAGGGCCTGAACTGCAGTCTTTGACGACAGCCCTGTTTGTTTTGATGAAAGTCCTGGATCTCCATCAGAATCGCCTCTTTGATTTGTTCCCTGTTCATTTGAAGCTTGTCAAATTCAAAGTCAAAAGCTGGCACGCAAATTGGCTCGTCATCTGGGTCGTGGTATTTCGACAGGTAAGGATGCTCCAGCGCTTGTGTCACACTGATTCTCTCGCGGGGGTCAAAGCACAACATGGCAAAGAGCAGGTCCAAAGCCTCTGGTTCCGCTTGTGGGTACAGTTTGGACAAAGGCACAGCAGACCGTAATGGAAGACTCTGAACATAGGAGCGTACTCTGTCAGCCCTAATAGTACTAATCAACCCCTCAGGAGGAGTGCCTAACACACCCAAAATGAGCGTGAGCTGGTGGACGTAGTGCTTCCCAGGAAATAGCTGCTTACGCCCCAACATTTCTGCAAAGATGCAACCAACAGACCACATGTCAATGGCCAAACTGTAGTGATTCAGGGACAGCAGTAGTTCAGGAGCACGGTACCATCGAGTTGCCACATATTCAGTCATGAAGGAATGAGACTCCTCAGGGTGAGAACTTAGACCCCTTGCCATCCCGAAGTCACCAATTTTTAGCTCACAGTTCTCGTTCACCAACAGGTTGGAGGGTTTGAGGTCGCGGTGGATGACGTTGGCAGAGTGCACATACTTTAGGCCGCGGAGGAGCTGGTAGAGAAAGTAGCGTGTGTGCTCTGAGGTGAGCGTCTGGGAAGAGTGTATGATCTGGTGCAAGTCACTCTCCATGAGGTCCAGCACCACGTACCTGCACACAGAGGAAATGGAAAAGTGAGATGTGTGTGTGTGATATCTATCGAGTCAAACAGTATATCTAAATAAACATAACAATCTGCTTAGTAAAAGTTCCACTGATGTTGTTAAATATAAACTAATAGTTTGAGTTTTGTTTTATTCTCTGCTGGAAAAAGCTACCAAAGTCACCATGAAAATAAAAAGTACTCACACAGACTTGAAGGCAGAGTGAGGAAGGTTAGGCTGCAGGATGTCTTTGATGGCGATAATGTTGTCATGTTTGAAGTGCTTGAGAATCTTCAGCTCTCGCAACGTGCGTTTAGCATTCGTCACCACTTCAAAAGCATTGGAGATCTTCTTTATTGCCACCTGCTGGCCTGTGAAATGTAAATAAACCACAATGAAAAAACTCAGCAGGACTGAGTTTGAATGTTAACTGATATTAAGATAAAAGATCAAATCAGCCCTACCGTTGTCCCTTCTCCTGGCAGATGAAACAACGCCATAGGCTCCTGTGCCGATGGTTTCTATAACATCATACTCCTCTCCGACTTCGAACTTTACATCCAGAGAGTGTGCTTTAAGCAAAGCCAAGTTCTTTGCTGTTGTGCTAGTGTCTGCGGGGCCTGCTGTGGCCTCGACTTCACCCGGGTTCTGGTTTTCTCTGCTTTTGTCAGTGGCCATTCTTTCAGGTGACATGGCCACATGTTGACAATTTTTTCCTTCTCCTCCCGCCTTAGTTGACATTTTCCTATAAAGAATTTAAAAAATATCAAAGTGAGAATTATTTAAAATTAAGAATATTTTTGTAATATTGATCACAACATGGCAAATGTATGCAAAAGTCAAAAAGTAATAATCAAACTGAAGTTCAGAGCAATGACATGAGTTCCGTCATTATCCATTACATCAGACTAATCATGAATTATAATATCAGTCAAAATATTCTCTTATAAATATTCTTTCCAAATTGTTCAGCCCTACTTATGTGAGTATTTGCTTTCTTTGTCCTAAATGAAAGTAAACTACATGCACTCTGAGGTAATTATAGGTGGATTATTAATCAGAGCCCCGGGACCCCATGAGCCACTTCCGGACTCTCTCTCAAAGGGTCAGTTAAGATAATGATTTGGCAGTTGTTTAGTCACAATATTGACTTAACAGAGGTATTGTATGCAACCAGGCAATACCAACACGCTGCAACTTCTTTATCCATTAGGCCTGGCTGTCAATCAAAACATGTAGCTCTCAGTCAAAAGACGGCTCTAGATTACAGTTTGAGTCTGTTTACAAATGGATAGACAAAGAACAAATTTACGAGGAGCTGTCTTTGAGGACACGTTAGTTGTTGTACTATATCCTGGTTAAAGTAAACTAATTAGTCTACATGATAAAGACGCAGCCTTACCCACTTTTTGACGCAGGGGCGTAGGCTAACGTTAGTTACCTGAAGCTGATGCTTTCTAAGAACATAAACCGTTAAACAATTTCTTTCTCGGTTTTTATAACCAAATAGGGCAACATAAATCGTGTTTCTACGTGATGGAACAGACTCTCACCTTGTGAGCCACCCACAACATCCGTAATTGTGTTTTTAATCCCGTAGTAGAACGGCTATCTCTTGTTTTTGTCTGCTGTTTCCTGGTAGAGTTCCGTGTTGGGTTTGAGTGACATGTGGCCGACCAACGAGGTGAGGCGACGTCTGAAAGAGCGTCCAATAGGAGCAGAGAACGTGTGGGGGCGGGACATTACCGCAGACACTGGGGTCTCTGTTTTTTGGGTGGTGGTGACGCCGTTTTCCACAATGAAATAATGTTAAGAGGGGCCATATTACCTGCACTTAAACCTCTTTGTGTGCATGATGGACTCAACTAACAGCTAGTAAAGTAAAACAATACATACTTCTAATACTACTACTACTACTACTACTACTACTACTACTACTAATAATAATAATAATAATAATAATAATAATAATAATAATAATAATAATAAGACAATAACTACCCTAATTGCTATAACTTGGAGCGTGCATAGATAGTGCACAGATTATAGAAAAGAAAAGATAAATAGATAGACATTTAGAAAGAATAATTTAAGTGGTTGGAAGTATGTGTAAATCAATTATAGACAATGATGGAAAATAGTACATTTACTCACTGACTTTACTTGAATATTTACATTTGACGATACTTTTTACTTGCACTAATATTCAGAAGGAAACATTTCTACTCCACTACATTTATTTGAATGATTACTTTGCAGCTCAATATTTTAAGTCCAATGTATATGATTATCCTATCTAGCACATGATGCAGTATTATGGGTTAAATAGCCTACATATTATAGCTGGCAGTTTGGATTCAACTGAACTTTATTTAGGAATATGCGTCATGTGAAGGCAGTATGAATTAACATTAATATTTAAAATGAGATTTTGACACAGGGCCCCTCGACAACCCAAACCACAAATATTGGGCTACCTTAGTAGATATTGTACTCTAGTGGTGCAGATAAGTAATACATATAAAGTAGTCAAAAGTAGCTCTATCTCCACTAACTACATTAAACATGTTGTAGTTGGTCAAAGCAAGGTATGTTAAAAACAATTTGATAATGTAATGTATAATGAGTTATTTTACTTGTTGGTACTAATATGTATATACTATGTATACTATTTGAATGCATGCCTGTTGCTTTCAATTGATTTTTGTCACATTGTGGTATTAGTACTTCTTCCACCAGTGATTATACACCGATTCCCTTAAAGGCCAAACAGACTAAAGTTCACAGTAAATACATAGTAAACACCCCTCTGGCTGGTCCAACATCTGTACCCGGCTGTCCAATGAAAGGCCGAGACAAAACATCACCAGACCAATCAAAAGTGAGAATCTGACTTTTAACACGTCCCTGATTTGGATGACAATTATGACGTTTAAAAGGAAACCGAAGCAGCTGCTGGAGTCATTTAAATTATTCTAAAAGTGTCAGCGAAACGTGTCCTGAATTAAAGATGGTAAAGATGCCGACATGGGAGAGAAAAGCGCGCATATTTCTTTGCGTTTTCGGTTTGTTTTTGTCCGTTTATGCGCTTCATGTCGAGCTGTCCCGAGAGAAAAACCCAGATTATAGGGCGATGTGCGACCTGGGGGAGTCTGTGAGCTGCTCCAAAGTTTTTACTTCCAGGTATGTTTCTTATTCCTTTAATGTTATCAGCTCATACCTGCTTAGTTGTGCAGAATCCTTAGAACTTGACTTGTACTTTAGTTCATTGAATCATTTCGGGCTCGTACTTTTGCTTGTAAAATCTGAATGTCATGGCAGGTCCGACCCCCTTTATTGCCACGTGTTAAAATCCTCTGGAAGTGCTTTAAACCCTTTAAATCAGATACTGTTTCACATTATGATAATACCAAGTGGATATGTATCAGTTATACACCATTATGTAGGCTATCTTTTCATTTGCTTCTCAATCATGTGTTGTTCTGACTGCTTCCCTTTTTGTTTTGGCAGATGGGGACGTGGTTTTGGTTTGGTCCAGTTCTTTCTTGCCACGGATAGCCTTCTGAACCAGCCCAACAGTGTGCTTGGCATCATATTTTACACTCTGCAGATGGGCCTGGGTTAGTCTTCAGCCTTCTGCAAATTACAGTGCATTGTTAAGTGTTTTCATGCAAAATACTGTTTGCAATCCATCATGTTGCATTTCTAAATTTAACATTGCATAGTCTGTTAGGTGAAATTATTATGAGATATAACATTATTACGCAAATGTATCTATTTCCACTCATTTTTTTAAAGCATATCCGTCATATATGGTTTCTCAAATGTTACTTAGGTAATGTATTTTATTGAAGTCCTGTCTTTGTCTTTGTCTTTATTGCAGGACTGTCTCTGTCCAAAAAAGCAGCAATGTCTTTGGTCTTCTTCTCCTGGGCGTCTGTGGCTGGATCACTCTATCTTGCATTTATTCTCGCCTTTGTTCTGGGGGATTTCTGCATGGTCTGCGTGTCAACATATATCGTTAACTTTGCGTTGCTCTTTACCAACATAAAACGTCAGAGAGCAATTGAAGGAGTGAAGGAAAAAGCTGGATAGAAAGTGATACTTGTGAAATTCAACACCTTTTTTCTGAAGCCCCACTGGATCTGAAAGCAAATTCTCTTCCACAGTATTTCTGCATTGTTTGCACCTGTTAAGATTTTTCTGAGAAACAGGACTGGAGATGCATCACAGAAAATCTAGAGGAGGATTTTTAGTACAGCAACTTGCTAGAGCAGCAGTCATTTTTGTATATGAATGTGCATTTGTGATGCTGATTACACATTTTTTAATACTACCTCTCGTCTCATGTGATTTAGGCCTAGCTTGTGAAGACATCAGAAATTTTGACACGCATTTTTCGTCTACAGTAAATTACGAGGTGGTAAAACAATATACATGCAGTTACTCAGTCTAACCAGGAGGTGGAGCCACATGCACAGGGTTATCATGGTTTATGTGGAAGTTTAGAGTTATAGTTCAGGAACACACACAAACCACAGTATTTGCATAACTGGAAAAAACAAGGATAATACAAAAAGTCTTGTGAAAATCTACTTTATTTTCTTATCTTTATAACCAAATGTATTTTAAGCCGTACATAAACCTAAAGGGTTAGTTAAGTATTTAGATATAAAAGGTACAATGGTAGTTTGTAACTCAAGTCACATAATCCGAAGCTGTTCATTCATTGTTACAAGCCAACCTGTGCCAACAACACACTACTGCAGCCAGTACATACCAAACCATTTGCTCTGTGAAACACACACACACATGCACGCACACACACACACACGCACACACACACACACACATGCACGCACACACACATACACACACACTAGGATTCTATTAAAGGCCACAGATCATTTGGGACAAGTAGGACACAGCCCCACCTGCTGGCAGCAGACACAAGTGTGCTTTTAGTTGTAGAGTATTTTAGAAATAAATATAATTCTGGATTAATTCATGCCATAAAACATCTTCGGTCGCTGTTTCGCTGCCTTCTACAATTTAAAGAAATGTATGAAATATAAGTAATACATAACATTTCCACATTAAAATGTCTTTGTTTTGATAAATGAATTTAACCTAATCGTAAGAAACTCACTGCAATGACAAACTTCCATGATCCGCTACCTGTCTTTTGTTATTGTGTTGATTGAGAGCTCCCTAGTGGCAGACAATCACACATTGTATGTCTTAGGTCAGTGGCTGGAGAATCGTTTTAAAATGTGTGTAAACAAGTGTTTTAACTGTGCTTGGCTGGAGAGGCCACTGACTGAGTATCGCCCCCACGCTCGCAGTGCTTCGAGTGTGGCAAAACAACACCCGGCCTGCCCAAAGTGATTGGCAGTGAAAGCAGGTGGCACACATTTGAAGCCAGGTGAGGCCGATTGCCGTGTGCCCTGCTGCAATTTGACTGGCTATTTACCAAGTGCTGTTGCCGTCATTTGCTAATTAGAAGAAGTTAGTATTTCTTCTAGAAGCTTGTTAACTGCGGTCACCATGAAGATGTGGAATATCCTCGACAGCACAAACTTCAAAGTCGGCCTTTTGACGACAAACTAGATTTTAAACACCTCGGTGCCCAATACCAAACATGACCTGCTCTGCATAGCAAACATAGCTAACGTTAGCTACCCAAACTGACAGCGCATACAACCGGAACAACAAGTTGAGTGGAACAGGTGTGTGCTCAGTCACCTTTGGGGAAATATGAAACGGCGCCATTATGTAATTTTCTGATTTTGCGTCTGTCCAAATAGTTGCCCAACCATTTCCCCTCCTACTGTAGGCTATGTTACCTTATAGCATACAGTATATTAGCATGTCCACATCAGTGGGGGTAAATAACTACTCCTTCCATGGCTGATTTTATTAATTTATTTTATCCAAAGCTGGAGCTGCATGACACGTATAATGAGAAGGAGAAAGTAGGTCTACTCCATGAGAGGAATGTTAAGTAGGCATTAAAAAGGAATTTCTAACATCTATGAATCTGTAATTTCTCATTTGTCAAATATTGTAACACGAGAATCATAAATCATGTTGTCATGTCATCCTGTCATTACATCACTAGTCAGCCAAAAACTGCATGGCGTCACTCCTGCCATCATCAAGGCATCTGATGAAGATATAAATCACATTGTTAACGTCGCCATTGTCCACAATATATGTATCTGAATGTACAGAGATCTGAATAGAGTCCAACAGGACATACAAAAAAGATTGTCAATTCTTTAAAGAAATAATATATTTGACCTGGAAAATGTGATTTGTAGATGCAGTTAGAAAGTAGATGTGTAAACGTTTTTTTATTGATAATATGATATATTATTAATATTAAAAAGAAAGATGCATCTCTTATAAAATTGCAAATCAAGTGCTCATGTCTGGTTCAGTTAGCACACAGATAATTATTGGCTGTGTATGCTCAGAGGGTGTTTCACAATATGTTCTAGCGGAGGTGATTTCCAACCTTAAAAAGATTTCAGCAGCTTTTGTTATCGTTCCTCAGACTTTCAGACAGACTGTCACTCGCAACAAAGCAAACGGACAGTCTTCTTTTGTTGTTGTTGCTCATGATTCTCAACCCCTAGTCAATTTCTTTGATTCTTAATAACCAGTTACTTAGTCAGTTAATCCCTTGCATCATCATTAGAAGGTTGATTTAAAATAAATAGCCACAAGGCAGCAATCCCGGGTTCAAACGCTTTCCAGTTCAACTTCACTTCAGTTGGTTTAATCTAAAGAAGGAGTGAGAAGTTTTCTGATTGATGTTGTTTGAACCCATCTTGCTAATTTATAATATAATTGTGTACCTCCATCTTGCAAGTTCCAACAAGTAAAAATGTGGTGTTGATAGTGTCGAAATCTGAAGGAAAGAAAACAGTTTGTCAGATTATGCAAATCAACCTTGATCCAACCGCATACTGTTGTGCCGCATGGGGCTTTGTCCTACTTGTCCCAAATGACATGTGGCCTTTAATAATATCCTACATATACTGTACATAATACATACTCTGTGTGTGTGTGTGTGTTTTAACATAACCTCCCTTATCGCAGTCAGGATTACCTCAGTTCCATATAACGTAGATATGTTGGACCAGCAGAAAACACTTGGTTAGTGTCAGGTGAGGTCAGTGCGTCAGTTTTTGGACAAGACAAATTCTGAGATCAAATTAATCTTAAAATGTTGAATGACTGAAATAATTCCACTGCAATAATTAAAAGCAATGACTAACTATTGTTTCAGATCCGTTATTCCAGGGAGTAGGAAAGCATTTAAACTTGTATGGGTGCCTTTTTATGCTGCCAGTTTAATGTACTGGAGAGCAGTTTACTGTGCCTCTCTGAAACATGGCTAACAGCTAACACTCCGGACGCTAACGTGGACCTACCAGGATTCACCACAGTGAGAGCGGACAGGGACGCTAAACGCAGTGGAAAGCGTAAAGGAGGGGGACTCGCATTGTTTATTAACAACAGATGGTGTAACCAAGGACATGTTACGATTGAACTGCTTGCTGTAGGTGTCAGACCATATTACATGCCTAGGGCATACCTGTCAACCCTCCCGTTTTTCCCGGGATTATCCCGTATTTTTCCTTCTATTCCGTTTTCCTCCCGTTTAAATATTTTCCCCTAATTATTCCGTATTTCTAACCTTTAAAAAAAAAAAGGCCTAATTAAAGAAAGTGTAAAGTGGCCTCCGGTAGAGCAGGTGGCAGTATTATGTTTAACATTAGCTGAAAAACGTTACCCGCCAGTAAACACACAGAAGAAGAAAACAAGAACAATAACACAGAAGAAGGAGACGAAAAGAGATGGATGAGAGTCACAGTGAACGGGAGATAGATGGAGACGCAGTTGTACCTGCCAAACAAGTACCTCTTATGGAAGTACCTCGCCAAATGAGAGGAGACCTTCCCTTATTTATTAAAAAGCAGAGTCGGGCAAACTCGTGCTTTTTATAAAATGTGCCATTCAGATTTTAGCATTGCACGCGGCGGAATAAGCGATGTTCGCCAGCATGAAAAATCGTCCAAGCACGAGGCACAAAGACATACACTGTTGATGACTTTATTTGCGACAAGAACTGTTTCAGAGGCAGAACAAGTGACCAAAACTTACAGAACTTATATAAGAACTTTTTAAACTTATAGGGAAAGATGTCGATGCTTTGCGCCAAAAATAACGTAGCCTTCAGCTTCTGCAATGATTTCAGTCGCAGTGTAGCGGACATGTTTCCCGACTCTGCCATCGCAAGGAAGTCCTCGTTGGGGAAACAAAAGCCACACAACTCATCCATCATCAAATAAATTGATAATAACTAATAAATAAAATACATACATTGTATAAACATGTCTGTACAAGTAATACATACTTTACATAAACATGTATTTCCTGAATGTATTTTTATCAATACCAAGTAAGCCAAGGTGCTGAAATACATAATGCAAACAATGACAACTGACACTTTTGTCACAATTTGTAAAAACTATCCATTGCTGTCTTTTTCGCAACCACGGGGTATGTTAGGTATTTACGCTGGATTTGCAGAAGTGTCTTTGATGAGAACACAGAAGAAGTGAAGGACAGGGTTTTATATATTTGCAACAATAGAGCTCTATTCAGCTCTATTATACGATGAAAGAGGAAGTTCTGTCCCAGTATTCATAATCAAGTTTTGATATCGCAAAATTCAAATTCTAGTTCTTTTAATCTAGTTGTTCATTTGTTTCTGTCACAACAAGTCGATGATGGACCCAAGTGCAGTACACAGGAAACCAAGGATAATTGGTAATGACCTTTTATTTGTAGTCAGGAGCAGGTTATAGCCGAGTAAACAGATCCACAGCTTGATGATAATAATCCACAAGGACGAACCAATAGGTAGCAGGCAAGGGGTAAATCGGGGCCGGGCTGAGGGTCGGAAAACAGACGAGGCAGGTTGAAGGAATACGGTCCAGTTTGGGAAACAGGCGAGGCAGACAGGTCTAAAACAGGATTGGTCAGGAAACTGGCAAAGCAGGCAGGTAGTGATGGCAGTGCGATACTGACAGGGCTAAAGCCCACCTAAAATAGGCTTAGCTACGCCACTGGTCTTTTCCCCAAAAGGTTAAGCAAAAGGAACACGGAAACTTTTCAATTATTAGATGTTATAATAGATGTGCTTCATTCATACCTGTCAACCCTTCCGTTTTTCCCGGGATTATGCCGTATTTTTAACCCTTCAAAACTTAAAATAGGCCTAATTTATAAAAGTGTACGGTGGTAAAGTGGCCTCCGGTAGAGCAGGTGGCAGTATTATGTTTAACTTTAGCTGAAAAATGTTATCCGCCAGTAAACACACAGAGGAAGAAAACAGGAACAATAACACAGAAGAAGACGACGACAACATATGATGAGAGTCACAGTGAACGGGAGATACATGGAGACGCAGCTGTACCTGCCAAACAAGTTAAAACTTTATGCAAGTACCTGCCAAATGAGAGGAGACCTTCCCTTATTTATTAATGTATGTACAAGTAATACATACTTTAGATAGACATGTATTTCCTGAATGTATTTACCCGTCCTTTATGTGTTTACATTTACATTACATAGATAGGGGCTGGGTGGCTGAGAGCTGTTAAGGTATGGGTGGAGTCCAGGTGTGGCTTCATGGGAGGGTCACACCTCACTGCAGGTGACAGGTACAAACCTATTTTAAAAGAGTGACCAACAAGAATTCTGCAGTGACACAATGGCTTCGAGGAACTGGGTCTGCCTATTGACTTTTTGCATTTTAACTGCAGGTAAGTCACACTTAGATTGGACCAACATTTTTGTTAAGCTGCAGATGTTGTCAAAATAGTTTAATATACGAGGGAAGGCCTATTTAGAAATGTATTCACCTGGTTATTAATGTGACTTTTAAGGCTTTCTGATCTTGGCTTGTTGATAGTATCTTGAACATGCAACATGAAGTGTGTTAGATGTGAACAGTATGATTTCAATGGGAAACCTGTATATATTTTAAATGGTGTAGATTTACAGTTATTCTTATGAATAACTGATTACAAAGCTTTAGAACATGTTTATTTTAACCACAATGAAGCCATTTCTTACAACTTGAAATGTTTTTATAATATTAGTATGTGATGTAAACTAGTTCAGATGGGGCACTCAGATAATCTGTTTCTATTCTTTGTGAGTGTTTGCCTGAAATACTTTAAATACAGACTACTCTGATATAATTAACTCATTTGTGTTCCCTTTCCCAGAATCACATGCTCAGCTTGATGGTGAGTTAAACACATTTCATCCGCATCTCTGATTCATTGATGTTTTCCAAGTTCAGCAGTAATGGAATTTATTAACTTGTTATCCTACTGATAACCTGGGAAGCTCAAACTTGTTAAAACATTAATTTAACGTTTCTCGAATGAGTTTGTTTCTGAAGTATACTGATCTATTTTCCAGTATGTGGCACCGTTCCACTCAACACCAGGATAGTTGGAGGTGAAGACGCTCCAGCTGGAAGTTGGCCCTGGCTGATTAGTCTGCAGAGATTTGGCAGCCATGTTTGTGGTGGATCCCTCATCAACAGAGAGTGGGTGATGTCTGCTGCTCACTGCTTCTCCAGGTGGGTAACTGTAATATAATAGAAGATAAAATGTTCAGTTTCTCAGTGTATGGTTATACTTTTAGTTTCCGTTCTCCCTAAAACCAGCACATTTATGTCATTTTTACTTCAGTACGAGTACGTCTGGATGGCGGGTTTCTCTGGGTCGTCAGAACCTGCAGGGCAGTAACCCAAATGAAGTGTCCAGCACTGTTGCTGGGATAGTGTTACACCCTGCTTATGACATCTTCAACAACGACATTGCTCTGCTCAGACTCTCCTCACCAGTCAAATTCACAGACTACATCAGACCTGTGTGTCTGGCAGCCAGTGACAGTGTGTTCACCAACGGTACTGATAGCTGGGTCACTGGCTGGGGCAAGGTCCAGGAGGGAGGTGAGTCTGCTTGTTGCTGACAAATAGTTTGGTTTTAGTGTCTTGATAAACAGTGGATGGATGTGTGAGTTGTCTCTCTTCTTGTTGGTCTCTCATTGCCGTTCCCTAAAACTCTTCAGGAAGTGAAGTTGCCAGTTCTAGGAAACAGACAGTGTAACTGTCTGCATGTCGGTAGAGTCACAGACAACATGCTCTGTGCTGGTGTTCTGGCAGGAGGCAAAGACTCATGTCAGGTAGGCTGCTGCATTGGATCTGCCACTTGTTGGTAAATGCGTTTAGGATTTTCTGAAGTCCTCACACGTCTCCTCTCCGTCTCCTCAGGGTGACTCAGGAGGTCCGATGGTGAACCAGCAGGGCTCCGTCTGGGTCCAGTCTGGAATTGTTAGTTTTGGTCTTGGCTGTGCTCGGCCCAATCTGCCGGGAGTCTACTCCAGAGTGTCCCGTTACCAGTCCTGGATCAACTCCCACATCAAATCTGATAAGCCGGGCTTTGTCCAGTTCAACTCCAGTGGGCTGGATGCTGACAGCAGCTACATCTGTCCTGGTCTGTCACCTCCTCTTGTTACTTCTGCTGCTGCTACTACTACTACTACTACTACTACTGCTACTGCTACTACTGCTACTGCTACTGCTACTACTACTACTGCTACTGCTACTGCTGCTACTGCTACTGCTACTGCTACTGCTGCCAAAACTTCAAGATTCGGGTCCGTCTTAAAGGAGACAGTTGGCGACATGCCGTCTCCTGCAGCAGCTGCAAATGCAGCAGGTTTCTCAATGTCCTTATTCCTCTCTCTCACTGTCCCCATTACCTCAATGTTTGTGTTGTCAGGATGTTAGGGCTGACTGTGAAGTAGTTCATTATTGCACGTAAAAGCTTTATACAATCTTCTGAAGTCAGACACTGCCAAAGAAGTTTATATTTCTGTGACAACAAAAAGTATTTTATGGTAGTATGATTTTTTAATAATAATAATTATACAGGGAAATGCTTTTTCACAACAACTTTTATATTTTTTATCCTATATGCCGTTATACCTCTGGTGTCTTTCTACATAAACATATGATGATGGGTTATGTATGAAGGTAAATCTCTCTTAATGTTGACAAATGAAAAGTGATTTTAATAACATGCATAATAAATATTGATGAAGCATAAAATAAGCGTCTCTTTCATAAATTCTCAATACTATTGCAGCTTTAATTTTTAGAAGTTTTACAGTACAGTACGTGATGAAAACCAGAATCCAGGTAATCATACAGTTTTTTTTTTTCACAACAAATTCTACAAAATAACATGTATAGCTTGCAGAAATATAAAAGCAGGAATGTTTCATTGTAGACCAACAAATAAGCTGTTCAGGACACACTTTGGATTTAAAAAAAAGGTTGTTTTGTAAAGCCTCTTGTCACATTACATGGGCTGTGTCCAAAATTACACTTGATCTACTAAATAGTGCATAACATTCACCCTCCACCATTTAATTTAAGTAAGTGCGTGTCTATTATAAAGGACGGCGGTTCCAAACCTTTTGTGACCCTTTAATACAAACAGATGTCGACTTGCGATCCTTCGTCACCGGGTGCATGTCACTCTATGAGTGATTTTAAATATATTCACTTACAATTACTTCCTAAGCAGGAAATCATCTTTTGATTCTTTCAATTCATCTGATTTGGGTCCCCCACCTCCTGGTTGGAAAACTCTGTTATAGTGAATGAGTGGACGAGGGTGTGACATCAGAGTCGTGGTGCGGGTATTTCCTCCAAACAAATCATTTACATTCCTTGAAAATGCCAAAATGTTCTAAAAAATAGTACAACTCTGAGTTATGGTACAGATGAACTCATCAGATGTAGAGGTTGGAACAGTTTTGTTGTTTTGCAGTCAGCTGCAATCAGCAAGCTAAATGATATAAATGTATTCGATCTTAGGTCGGCGTTTGTGGCACATCCACTATTTGTATACGTGTTATTCTGCTATGGGTTCGCCTCCTTCAACCCCAGGATCTGCTGCATCTTCATTAATCATTTCCTTGTATTTGCTCTTGAAAAATCCAGCCTGAGGGTACAAAAAAGGGTAGAGGGTAAAAGGGTAAAAGAGGGTACAAAGTTATATTAAAAAGATGCATAAAGAATGAATGAAAAGAACCTCACTGCCTCCATAAAGCTGTATACTAAACTGAAACAGTGTATGTCCAGTGTCTCACCTTATACAGGCCAGCGGTGAGTAAAGCCAGTAGAGCCAACCCTCCCAGGGATCCTCCAACAATCTCTTTGGTGAAGTCTGGTTCAGCATACACATCTACCTCTGCCTCAATCTGAGACGGGAAATGTGGATCAAATTCAAGCTCTTTTAAAAAACACACATAAGTAAAAACGACCGTGTAGTCACCTTGCGAACAGGAGCGTTGTTATTAGACCCCAGAGAAAAGAAGATGTACTGGTTGGTGTCGTACTCCAGAGTGGCTGTGCTGGTCAACAGGAATTTGGCAGATTGAAGTCCAATCTGTTTGGGGGGATAATTCATTAGAAAAGTATTAATTGTGGAGATATATTACCTGATTTTATTACTTTATATTTATGTAATAAATATACAAATGTCAAGTAGATGGTGATATGCATGAGAAATAAAGACAGACGTGATCACTATAAGAGGTTTCCACTGTACTTTCAAATGCAGCACTTCACATCCATTACCTGCTCAATCCATCCAGAACTAAGGTTGGCAGAGAGTTTGTACTTTTTACTCTCCAGTCTTCCCATGAACCGACTGCACTTGAACACTCTGCACCTGGCGACTGAGCAGTCCTGTTGGGGATTCAAAGAAGGCAGAGAGCTGAGATCCGGCCTGCACACTCCAGTGTGACCAAACAACAGCAGTCACATAGATGTAACTCCAGTTCTATGAGTGCGTGCTTGGCCCTCCAATGGGCTTTGCCATTACTCATAGATGGTAAAGGGTATTCTTACCACCAACTTATTTTTCTTTATCGCAGCAACAAAATCTGTGACGCTAGGTTTTTCATCGTTGTGTGTTTGGCAGTCTGGAATCTGAAAAAAAGAGCCGATTCATGTGGCTGTAGTTGCATAAAAACAGCTGTATTTGAGACACTTTTGGGGGTTTGTTACCTGGAAACTGCTCGAATCCACCCAGATGTCTTTCTCCCCGAGCTTCACTGGCACCCTGATCACCACAGTGAAGTTCAGCGCCCTGTTATCATTTGTAACCTAAGAGAAGGGGGGGAATAGAAAAGAGAGGTTGGCATTAAACAGACGTAATGAGCACTAAAGTGAAGTCTGAATCAAGTTAATGAACTCCAAAATAATAACTGATATTATGATCGGATAAGAGATTTTACCACAATTGATTGCTGGACTGGTTTCTGCAAATTATTCTTTCCGAAAGAGAAGTTGCTGTAGCTGAGGGAACTAAACGGACATATTAAGCATTTGATTAATATTAGGTATTAAAATCCCCGTTTAAAAGTATTATTACCCTCTTTTGTTTCACATAGAACATCACAAACCTTTCTATTGTGGCAAACAGGCTGTACTTCACATCGATCATTTTCTTTTTGTAGAGTTCGCTTGAGAGGGAGTGCTGATTCCCACTAGAGATGAGAAATTATTAGTACAAATGGTAATAGCACAATTGTCTATTGCTGTGCTTATTATGCAGGCAGCTCAGCAGTACCTGGAAGCATTTGCAGAGACAAAAATCCCCGTGCCAAGTTGACTATTGGTTTCGATCCCATAGGAGACGATGAAGAAGGCCTAAAAGGACATGAATGAAGATCAGATTGTCTCTTCTCTCTCTGTAGCAGTGAGAAGATTCTGTACAAAGGACAAACCTTAGTGTTTCTCTTCAAGATGGGCTTGTCAACTGTGCAGTCTGTCTTTCCTCGCATTAAGCCATCTTCACTGTCCAAGGAGTTGCACTCAATTCTTCCCTTTAGTAAAAAACAAATCACAAAAGAAAATCTCTTTGTGACCCAAGAGAGCGGCTGACCAGAGGTGAACTGAAACAGACTTGATCCTGACGCCTTACCTGCAGAATTGTAATCTTCCTATAGGAGAGTCCGACCGGGTATGTGAGAACGACATGGCTGTTGTAGGAGTTTTCCTCACTGTTCTCAAGTGATACAGTGACATTCAGCAGTTCATCAATGCCCACTTTGACCTCTGAGGATCTGACACATTATGAGGAAAGAGAAAAGTGAAGGTGGAGGAAAACAAGACTAAGGGTGCGTTCCAATAGCAACACTACCATACTCTTTACTGCTCCTAGTAGTATTTAGTTTGCAAGGAAAAATATTTAGTATGTCAAATACAGTATGCCAAAAATACCAGGATGTCCTACTGCATCCGGTCGCGTTTTGCAGCATGCTTTTCTGTTGTGACCCACAATCTGGGCTGCTACATTACATACTAAAAGTAAAAAGAAAAAGTATGGCACTAGACGTGTGATGTGACACTCAACAGTTCATCAAGGTACAAACAACACTTTGAACACCATATATTATGATAATCTACGCTGAAAGAGGCATAGCTGAAATATCTCACTCCCCTGTGCTAAACCCCAACACTGAGAGAATAGAAATCAAACAGCAGGCTGATCAGAAATATGACCGCACACCCGAGCAGAAGGTACATGCATCCAAGTATGTTGAGGTACTTTTACTTTACTTGAGTAATTCCATTTTATTCTACTTTATACTTCTACTCTGCTACACTTTGAATGCCAATATTGTACTTTTTACTCCGATACATTTATCTGGCAGCTTTAGTTACTTTACAGATTATTAGCTCATACAAAAAAGAAATAAACTATGATATGTTATTATAGGTTAAGATATCCAGCAGCAGTATATTCACATTAGCTCCACTTTAATGCATCAATCATCATAATCCAGTGGTTTAATATATATGATTGTGAAATGGGCCATTACGCACAATAAATACTTTTACTTTTGGTACATTAAGTATATTTTGATGCCAATACTTTTGTACTTTTACTTGTATTTTTACAATTTAGTATTGCTGCTTTTAGTTAAGTAAAATCTCTGAGTACTTCTTCCTCACCTTGTAAAGTTGAAATCCACTTTCAGGTTATCTACACACACTTCGTCTAAGCCGCAGTCGATCTCGAACCCTAACTGTGGAAGAGAGTATGAAATGAACCGTGTTTGTTCAGAAAGCGTAGACAAAGAAGAAGGCATCGCAGCATCGTTCGGTTTATATTCTGACAGTTCTTTAAAGGTCTTTAGAGATTACTTACAGGATGAACGCTTGTCGTCTGCGCCTGCAGTGCGAGGCTCGGACTGAGATTTTGTGCAGAAGGCAAACCGTCAAAGGTAAAATTGAGTTCATTGTACAGTGCATTGAAAGCATCTTCTGGACACGCCTGCAAGATGAGGGCCCCATTGTTAAACTCTTTTTGTCAAGGTTGCAAGAGTTGGACTCTTAGGCATCAAACATGCGATTTGTCAGTGTGAGTCGTGTCGGTCTAGCAACTCACCTCAATTGAAAATTTCTCGCTGGTGCATTTACGCTCTCCTAAGCCAAGAGTAACTGCTCCAGCCAAGTCTCGTCGTTTCTCATCAATGAAAGCTCGGTTGTTTGGGACTTTACGGGTGGCGTCAAGCGTTAAAATATAATTAATCGTTGCTTGAGCTGGAACAGATCAGATTTGAATGAAGATGTTATTCATTTACACACACACACACACACACACACACACGTGTTTAAAAGCATGGTTAGTGGAGTATCAGTCACCTTTTGCTACTGGAGATTGGGAGGTCATGACTAAGCAGATTTCAGCTGTGGTTTCCAAAGGTTTTGTGCAGTCTGCGTTTTGAGAGGAGATTTGGTTTGGGCTGAATGACACCGTAGCTTTCACCATGACTATTGGCTTTGATCTGGAAATGGCGGGAGCAGGAAAACAAAAGGTGGATCACTTTTGGCTTTGTGATCAAAAACACAACAGAAAACAATATTTTACCCGCCTGATACAAACCATTATTGGTGAAGTGGTGAACTAGTACAAAGATGCTGAGTGACTGGTCTGCACACATTGCAAAGCTGGAGTTTGCTAGAAGTAGAATCACACTTATGCGTAGTATGTATGACAGTAGCGTCTTGGACTTACCTGAGTAAGACAACTGTGCCCTTTGAACCCACCGCTAAATCGGGCAGACCGTCCTTACTATGGTCAAAAGACGACATGATCGACATGCCGAAGAACTTCAGTCCTCGCTGGACTTCAGAGCCCGCAATTCTCTACATAAATGGAAATATGTTTTATATGTATTTTGAAGTGTTGAAGCTACACAAACTGGATCTGTTTCATCTTTATCCCTCACCTGTGAGGGCGTAGAACTGATTCTTCCTCCTCCTTTGCCGGAGTATATGTAGACGCTGCCTTGACCGTCGTTCTCCAAAGGCGCTCCGACCGCCAACTCACTGAGACCATCTGTGTTGAGATCAGTCAGGACAGCGAGAGAAGACCCAAACCTTCCTTTGTCAGACTCCTCTCCTTTCAGTGCTGACAGAGAATCTAAGTTACAGGCAATGTTCTGGTCAAAACATAAGGATGAGAGTCAATGTTTGCATGGTAGTTAAAAACAAAATGGAATTAATTTAATGGCACCACATAACACTGTCATTTACCAAACCGGACACGCTGCAAACGTAAACTCTTCCCTCTCTCTCGTTGTCCTTGAACATTGGGGCGGATATGAGGACTAGGTCAGTGAAGCCGTCGCCATCCACGTCCATCGCACAAACAACGGCCCCAAAATATTCACCACTCTGAAACTGTGAAAGCAAAAATATTTGAATGCAAAGAATCTCATGCTCATGACACACAATGCTTCACATTGTCTTTCAGGAGTGTCCGTTCCTTTTAATGGTAAGCACGCACCTGCCATTCCAAGCGGTCGATGTCTATGTGATTCATGTTTTCCGAAACTACCCTCACAATTCCTCGGTGTTGATATCTTGGCGCGCCAAGAATTGTCAACGTGCCTTGTTTCGTTCTAGCGACAGCCATGGAGTAACCTGCAGTTAAAGCCCGTCAGTTAAAACCACTAACTCTGCAGAAAACAAATATTTATCCTAATGAAAGGATTTCTTTGTTTAATTTAGACAGAGATTACCAGATTAAAATGTTAATCTTCAAATTAGAAATGCTATATTACATAATATAAAACACAAAGTAAAATACTTTCTATATTACAATAAATAATAACTTCAAATTCAGAGAGAGGAGAAAAGTTTGCAGTGGAGCAGCTCAACTAAATGATGTAACTTTTACATTTGTATTTACATTCTTACCCAGATAACCGTCTTTGTCCATATTGGGCTCATAGATCGCTGTCTGCCGGCCTTTTGGGTATTTCAGGAAGCCTCCCCTCCACTCATTGGCACCAACAACGGCCATCTGAATTCCCTTCAATTTAAACAGATGTTTAATTAAACAGGCTTTCCAAATACACATTCCACTAAATGCTATATATATGTATATATATATATATATATATATATATATATATATATATATATAATCTGCTTTCTATCAATGCCCTGTGGCACAAAGACGTGTGTTTGCATTGTCCAGTGAATTTCTGGTGTGTTTATTTTATTACCTCAGGCATATAAACTGCACTGAATCCCTCTTGAGCCATTTCCATTTTCAATGACTCTCCACTTGATTGCGATCCTGTAACAGCAACATAAATGAGACCACACGACAACACATACTTTAAAACGAGCAGATTCAACAAAACATCAAAGTTCATGCTTTGACTTAAATTGTATGCAGGTTGAGATTTGATAGATAGGTTTTTTTGAAACTATAAACAACTATACCTTCAATAGCGAAGAGTTTGGCTTGCAAACTCTGCCTTATTTTTTCAAGTGCGTTAAAGTTCTGCACTTGAAACACTTGGTTTTCTTTGGGTGAAGATGCGATGGTGTCCAGTTCTTTTTTTGCCTTAGAATTGCCAAATGCGTCCCCCACCTACAGATGTTAAAAACAAGTGTTTGAGATGTTGTGCTGCGCCACAGAGTTAATTAGCTGCTAACTGAAGAACCTACTCCAATAGCAAATCGAACAATGTTGTATTTGTCAGCTAAGGCTGCTGCAGATGCGAGCTGCGTCGAGTCGTGTGACACTCCATCGGTAATGACAATCAGGACCTTCTTCACATCTGACCTGGAACCTCTTGTTGGTGTAAAAATAGTGTTCCTGTCAAAAGAAAGATGCAATTTCAATTCACTATTTTTGTATTGCATTTTGTGGTATCATACGGTTTAATATAGATCAGGATGCCTTACTTTTCCCAGTATATTGGTGTCATTTTTGCTGGGTTGCCTAATAATATATATATATATAATAATGCATGAATACTGGCTGAATTATCCACGTTTAGCTTTGCCAAATGTAAAAGAATGCACGTGAAATTCATGTTTTTTTGTATTCTTTCACTGTTTGTATTACTATTTAATGTGCAGTGTACATTTAATTTTTAAAAGTACAGATTGGACACAATAACAGCAACTTCAGACTCCTGATGTGTAAGAGTAACTTTTACTAGATTAAACAAAAATAAACAAATAAAGTTAAGTTAATGTAAGTTTTGTAGTCACACTTGGGAATGTTATTATGTCATTACTGTGGCAAACAGAATTCATTTTGACGGCACTTACACCACATAATTGATGGCTCTAGCTGTGAAAGTCCTTCCTCCTGTTTGTTGAATGTTATTAACTTTAATGTCCCATGGTCGAGTTCCAGAGAAGAAATCATCAAAGAAATAATGGACTTTGGGTTGATCGGAAAACTGGGCAATAGCAAACTGTAAAAATAAGAGTCTGTTAATACCAAGGTCAACTCTTAAATGTAAACATTTAACTGTCAATTTCTTTGTAGAAACTATTAAGTCTTTTATACAGAACTGCACCAAAAAGTAGTTCTCCGAGTCTGCGCTCTGGTCAGTGTAAACACAACATTACCTTTGGATCTACTGGCAGGAGTGAGGCGACCAGATCTTTCACAAAAGTCTTCATTGTTTGAAAGTCATTACGGTTTACGCTGCCTGAACCGTCCAACAGAAATGCAATGTCTGCTGATCGGCACTCTGTTAAAGAAATGTCAAGTAATTAATTGTATTCATTTGTACCCATCAAATAAATGCATCAAAGAAAATGCAGATTCTGGACTTTTCAATCAATAAATTGACAATAAATTCTATGTTACATAACATAAAATTCACTTTTAATGTCCCAACTGCACCATGCATCATCTGAGTGACTTCACAATTCTGACTCTAACACATGGTATTATTAGTTGTGCATTGTGTGTAAAATCTATTATTTATTCACTATTAATAATCCTGCAGGAAAAGGCCGTAGAGTATGGTGTTTCATTTTTAACTAGATGTCAAAGTGGAGAAGATGGTTTGATTGTCTCCTTATTCTTCTCTTATTTTGTCATAGCTTCTATACATATAATACAAGCCTAAAAATAAAGATAATTACATAATCACCATCAGAGTTCAGATGTGTTTGTACATTAATGACACGTTTATGAGCGTGTGCACGGACTATCGGCAGGCAAAGAGATCTTCCTTCCTGTAAATGTATAACCTACATGTGTGCAGCCTTATCAAGTGACTACACGCTGTTACATACATTTCTACTTAGGCTAGTTTGTTTCAACTTCATTGGAGAAAGAAATGGGACAACAGACAAAGGTTGTGTCTGTGTGAGTGAGTTTCCACTTGTGTGTCGACCTCTAAAAAGTGTCTACATGTGTTTGCAGGAGGTTTGCTTGTAAGTGTATGTAATGTCCGTGAATGTTATTTGTTGGAGCATTAGCTCACTGGTGGTGACCCAACGACACAAGTGATATCTCCGTGTCTTTCCTTATCTTTGTTGTCACAACATGCTGTATGGGTGCATATATTTCAGTGCGTTGGCAGGGAAAGGGATGAATTAAGACCTCATTACTCACATACGCCTCTTAGCAAGTTACTACAATGCAACTAATCATATGCACCTTGTGTTGATTGTGCAAGGTGCTAAGTCTTAGTGTGTGTTTGTGTTTATTATCCCATATTTACCTTTATCAGTAGAAGGGAAAGGACC
This sequence comes from Cottoperca gobio, assembly GCF_900634415.1. NCBI lineage: Eukaryota > Metazoa > Chordata > Actinopteri > Perciformes > Bovichtidae > Cottoperca > Cottoperca gobio. The sequence continues at coordinate 14,702,803 of NC_041373.1, read as the reverse complement.
TGTAACGCGATCAGATCTGTCTATCTGCAAGCACATGCCGCTGTACATGGTGATACTTTTGCAGTCTTTTGGGATGGTTGGACCACAAACCTGAAAAGAGACAAAGTCAGGTCCTGATTAACGAATATTATGTTGCTATCTTCGCCGTGCATTGATCAAATGTAAAGCAGCAAATGATTTCGCTGGTAGAAAAGAAGAGTTGAAGGATGTTCAGTTTCGTGGCTCACCAAAGTGTTTAGTGTGGATGGATCACTCGTCATTGTTAAACCGAGAGACATGTTGACTGCAAATTCTGGCACTGCATTGAAAACACGTGTGAGTCATGTTAAGACAGTCATTCAACATTAGCCAGTTTATTTATTAAATGTGAGGTTTCTTACGTCGAACTGGTAGTGGGCTGCAGGATTCAGTGGAGCACTTATATATTTGCCCCCTTCTTCCCGGTGAATACTGTGCAAGAGGAGCACTGACCAGCAGGCTGAGGAAACACAAGCAGACAAACATATCAAAGAGCAGTGTGGCCAAATGTGAAAAAGAAATGCTCCGTTAGAGTGAGACACACACGCATGAGAGAAATGCTAGTAGTCGACGTTCTGCCATTATAGACCCATGTTCCACATTAACATCCACGCAGACTTACTCTGATGGTCTCTGCACCACCTGGTATCCAAAACCTGCAGCAGGGTACGTCAGGGACTTCCAAGCCACGGGATCGATATTGAAACAAAGCGCTCCATTTAACACTGAGGAATGAAGAAGAAATAATTTAAGAATGTGCAGAATGTGAAATTATTCAGCTCGCATATGTTTTAGTTTGTAGGAAAATGTGCTGCTTTCTGCTCGAGTCTTGTCTCGGACTCGAGTCCAGTCTTGAGACCATTTTTTGACTTGTGCTTTTTTGGACTCTCAATTTTCTCGGGTGTGACGCGTAACGCAAATGAGTAAGAGTTATGGGCCAATAATCTACTTTTAACTTTGCTATATTTGCTATTTATACCTACCAGCCTTGTATGGCCTTAAACAGGACTCAATTCACTCTGATTCATTCTTGACTCTGTTAGCACCGTTAGCACCGTTAGCTGCTAGTCGTCTGCTGCACCATCTCCATGTTGAGAGACGTGTGCAACCTTTAATTAAGACAGTTTTTAAATAAAGGAAATAACTGAGACTAACTACAGATTACAGTATAGCACGTTATATGGCTATTTTTGCTTTCTTGTTGGATTTTCTGACATTGAAGGATTTCTGTTGTGTGACTTCCTTTATTTCCTTTTATGGCCAAAACATGAGGTTTTTTTAGAAAGAAAGAAATCCCAACATGATATCAACACTTTGTCGTGGTTCCTGAAGGTTTACGAGAGATAATGTGAATATATAACAATCTCTTAATAACAACCTCAAACTGACACTGGACTGACAACTCAGATTGTTTAGTTACCTGTGCAAAATATCATCTGATTGTTTTACTGTCATAGCTTCTATACATATCATACATGCCTAAAAATAAAGACAATGACATAATCACCATCAGAGTTACGCCCTAAGGTTCTGCTTTTTCTTGTGAGCATATAAAGTCTTAGTTAGAACTGTAGCCTTTGACCTCAGAATGATAGTTAAAAGACAAGCTCTATTGTTTCTTTCATGTGTTTTCACTGCTTGTATGGATCTGTTTTATGGCATAAATAAATGCATATCATATCTAACTGTCGTGTATACAGGGAATATTACTTAGTTTTGGGAGTCAGTGCACAACTTTTTGGTTAACTCTCATATTGACATATGATAATCTTAAATATTTTTCTCCATATTGTGATTAGACCTGCAACGACTGACTAGTCAATCGATTATTCGATCTACCAAAAAATAATCAGCAACTATTTTGATAAATGATTCATCTTCAAGAGTAACGAATGACTGTTTTCTCTCAAATATGAAGCTTTTATAACCTATTGAATGATTATATTTAGGTTTTAGACTGACAAAACAAGACATTTAAAGACATCACCCTGGACTCTGAGAAACTGAGATGATTTTTTAAATAGCATAAATAATATAACTTTATGTCACTGTGCTCCCAGCGTGCTATAGCAACACAACTTAGTGATAAAATAAGGTCAAATTTAACGACAGGATCTTATTTTCTCTGATGGCACAAATATGTATAAAGAAACAATGGAAGACAAAATCAGAAGTATAAACTTCTCTTACCTGACAAGAAAATTGTTGTAGTAATTATCCAGTCCATCGTGTTTCTCCCATGGAAACTAATAAAAGTGTGATGTGTTCTCTGCGCTCATACACATTCATTTGGTATTCGGACCTAATTACTGTTCTTACCACTGAAACTGAGGGGGATGTCGAAAGCAAAATGCAGAAATCATATGGTGACAGCTCAGTGATCAAGCAGCTACTTAGAGGAACACTTGTGTAAGAAGCGTTGTAACACTTTCTGTGTTATATGGGCTCACTTGATGTCACTTGATTGCAATAAAGCATAACTTCTGTTTAATTGTAATCTAATCACTTAAGCACACATTCTTCAAAGACTGACACCTAAACACTTCTAGTCCCTAAATACTAACTTAGTTCAGTTTTAACTCCCCAGAGTGGTTTCATGGACATTCAGCTGTAAGATTAACAAAAAGATTACGAATCGCCTTAGTTTCTTTTTCATGCTGTTGGTGCTATTGTCTCCTTCTTAGAGAGGAACTGACACATCTAGATTAATTATCTGGGCCGACTTCACCAAAGGTAAACATGCACTAACACCCTCTTCAAATAATCCTTCTCACTAAAAGAAAATCTAAAAATAAAAAGGTCCATTTCCTTTTTTCTACTCCACTTCCTCTTCACTGGTTACCCCATCTAAGCGCACGATGAGTTAGAAGAACAGCATTAGGACTTTATGTCTATCGTTGCCCGTTCATATATAATTTTGAAATAGGAAATATATTGTACAAGGTGTTTACTGTGAGATTTAAACCATCAACTTTATGTACTATGACTTAAAGTCAATGGAGCCAGAGGTATTTCGATGTCTAGTGAAACAAATAATTCATTCTGATTGGATATAGATTTTGTATAATTAGGAACTAAGAACAATACAAGCTTCACTGCTCTCTCTCTGCGTGAGAGAAAAAATTAACTGATATATGCTAAGCTGACCCTGCTTAAAAATATTCTCTCTATATTCAACTCTGAGTGTTATCCCATTCAGCCCACAGTCTCTTTTCAGGAAGTGACCCTCTCTTCCTGCAACTGCTCACCAGAGATAAAGTCCAAAGCTCAGACCATCTCAATGGTGCAGGGGCTGCCACCATTGTGCCCCTGAGTGAGGCTCTTAACCCTGAGTTGATCCAGGGGGACTGTCCCTGTAGTTGGTTCACTCTCAGTCGCTCTGGATAAGAACGTCTGCTAAATGTCCTTTTAAATGTGTGACTTGTGCTTTATGGCGACCTATCTGAGGGACAAAATGAAACAGATATAAAGTGCTGCACAACTTGACTATTTGCATCTGCAACCTTTGCCGAGCTCACCAGTTGACGCTTTCCTGCCGAGCAAAGGCGATCGTGAAAGGTCGCAGAAAGGTCAAGGATCAGAGTAGTGTGTTGCTGTGTCTGGATCTGATTTCTAAAGGCAGGTTAGCAATGGTGTCACATGCTCTCCAAGCCTATGTGTGAGTGTGCCTGTATGCATATAAGTTATCTTATCTTTCCTCCACATACCCTTTGAAATGACCTCTGGGTGCTCTTCTCAGTTGAGACAGCAAATGTTGAATTAAGTGCACTTGAATAGTGTATAAAATCAACACTTTGTTTCATTGCAACATACAATAAAAATGCCTTAAACTAGAATGTACAGGGTGCATGGATGTGCTTGGAAGAAGCATAATTTTGCTTAAGGAATGTAGGAAACTTGGACAGGGAAGCAATCTGTATCAAATATTTCTGGTGAATCTTTTCTTCCCACCTGCCTATTCGTAATGTACCTCCACATAACATTTCTACTTATCTTTCCCCTGTACATTCCACACTTTCGCTGCCATTCACTGAAACACTCTTTGCCCTTTCAGTGGCTGCTCACCACCATGTTACTCCAGCCCCAGTCTCTCTGAATGTCACGAGCCAGCTCTGGTTGCGTCCTGTTCTTTTTATAGCTGGGCAGCTGAAATGTGAGGGGTCACAATGGGAGGATAAATACAAGGGTCAGCAGACTGGAGGGTTGTCGCAGACGAAAGCCGGATCTTCTCCCTCCCTCTCTCTTCTCTCAGCTCTCCTACTAACCTCAAAGGTAAAATAACTGAAAGTTTCTCACAAATATGAGATTAATGCATTACTTTAATTGTCTTTTTGTGCTAACTGTTGAATTTCTTGTTCTTATAAAGCATGAAACGCATGACCTTTTCTCACATACTAGAGATGTGATATACCACCAACTTGTGGTTACTGTGAAAGCTAGAGATACGATATACAAGTGTCACATTTAACTGACAGTGATGTACTCTTACCTCTGAAGCACTAAAAAAAGACTGAAATATCACAGTGTTTTCAATAATACATTCACTATTCTCTCTCAGCTTGTATGTATTTCCACATATAGTTTTGCACAACACATCGCTCATTTCTGGAGAGCTTTGCTCGTCTGTTTTTTGTGCATCACCGGTTGTTGCAACAGCCCTCTTTAACTGATGAAAGGTTTCCACTGCATTGTGTGTGTGCGATCAGAGGTGACTCTCAAATCTTATTAGTAAAGGCTGTCGGTTCTTCCTGTAATAAGCCTGACTGCTGAACAGAGGGGCGTGAAGCTGCACAATTCTCTTTTATTTAATGCCTTCTTGCTGAGCCATAGTACTTTACTCTGTACACTGTGTATATTTAGTCCAGCCAATTGATAGTGGAGGCACAGACAGGGGGAGAGAGGGAGGAGGGTGAACAGGAGGTGTGGGCAGTGAAGGGGGAGGAAAAGGTCAGGGATAAGAGGCTAGAAAATGGAATAGGTCACCCACATGCTTGTCATGGTTTTTTCAAGAGTGGTCAGATACAGTATGTGAAGGGTGGGGCAGAAGAGGGCTCTCTGACACTGATCCCCTGTGCAACTGTCTATTGTGCCTGGAGAATAGTGTCTAACCCCAGCCCATGAAGTGCTTTATGGTACTAGAGCAGTTATAGCTGCAACAACTGCGGTCACACGGTCAGGGCACCACCTGGCGTGATTTTATTAAATGACAGAAGATAAAGAGGAACAGGTCAAACATGTCCACATTCACCACTTCTTTCACACAGTCAACCAAAAGTTTAGCATGCACAAGAAGAATCATAACCCCAAATGTCAAGTTTTATACAGCTTACATTTTGTTAAACTTTTAACCTTGCACTTGTGCATACTTGTAGCCCTGTGTCTTGCCTATTAGCCACCCGAATATTTCCCTGTTATCTCATCCTTTGTTTTCCTCCTAAAGTCAGGATGCCTCACTCATTCCCCTTCCTCACTCCTGAGCAGAAGAAGGAGCTCAGTGATATTGCTCACAAGATCGTCGCGACCGGCAAGGGAATCCTCGCCGCAGACGAGTCTACCGGTAAAGAATTTCAAAGAAACGTACATTTAAAAATAAAATAAAAAGTAATTTAGGCCAGCCAAGAAACTGGTTAGTTTATGAGATTTATCAGAATTCACCCTTTTCTGCAAACTTGTGCAAATGCTCAAACAAAAACTCCAGTGAAGTCCACTGATGGATCATCTATCTCATGTCTCCACAACCTCTAGGCAGCGTGGCCAAGCGCTTCCAGAGCATCAATGCTGAGAACACTGAGGAGAACAGGAGGCTGTACCGCCAGCTCCTCTTCACCGCTGATGAACGCATCAAGCCCTGCATTGGTGGAGTCATCCTCTTCCACGAGACCATGTACCAGAAGACCGACGATGGCAAGCTCTTCACCCAGTACCTCAAAGAAAGAGACATGGTGGTGGGCATCAAGGTCGACAAAGGTGTTGTCCCCCTGGCCGGAACCAACGGCGAGACAACCACCCAGGGTGAGCGAAGAACAGATTTAGACACTAAGCGAGTCCTCTTCTTATACCTTTGTCTAACTTATCCGGTGTGTCCTCTCTCCCTCTTTCACAGGTCTTGATGGACTGTATGAGCGCTGCGCCCAGTACAAGAAGGATGGTGCTGACTTTGCCAAGTGGCGTTGTGTGCTGAAGATCACCCCCACCACTCCCTCAAAACTGGCCATCATGGAGAACGCCAATGTCCTGGCCCGTTATGCCAGCATCTGCCAGATGGTAAATAACTACATACAAATGCTAAAATTAGTTTGGAGTCTTGACAGGTTTTCCACATTATTTTACAAGCTTCATGGCAAGAACAGATCTAAGTAAGACGTGCTCTTTCAGTCTGTGCAGCTATTATGTTTGCTACAGTTTTTATATTTACAGTCCGTTCAAATACGAACTAAATACCGTCAAAAGATTTGTCCATGGCCCCAAAGGATGTTGTGTGAAGTGCTAAATACAATCCTCTCGGACCAATCAGTGGTCTGCAGTGTTTTGACGTCACATTCTAGAATTGACTCACTTGGAACCTCTACCTCGGTGATACTTTTAAAAAAGTACCAGGTACGATCCAAAACCTTTCCTAATGGAAAAGAGTCGAGTAGAGCCATGACATACCAGACAGTGGAAACACGGCTTAAGACTGGAATAAACATATAAAGTGTAGATTTGAAAAGTCTCTGTTGTAAACAATTCATTAAAAAACTCACACAAATCTAGACCCAGCTTTTAAACCACTGAAACAATAAGAAACTGGATGTGCACAGATCCACTACAAAACGGAATGGGTTCTTCCTTGACCCATGCTGCACCCTCACACCAAGTTTAATGAAAATCGGACCAGTGGTTGTTGACACTATCCCATCATGCTTACGCAGTCATTTTGACCTCTTTTTGTCTCTGCCGTCCTCAGCACGGCATCGTCCCCATCATCGAGCCTGAGATTCTCCCTGACGGTGACCATGACCTGAAGCGCTGCCAGTATGTTACTGAGAAGGTCCTGGCTGGCGTCTACAAGGCCCTGTCTGACCACCATGTCTACCTGGAGGGTACCCTGCTCAAGCCCAACATGGTTACCCCCGGCCACTCTTGCTCACACAAGTACAGCAACCAGGAGATTGCCATGTCAACTGTTACTGCCCTGCGCCGCACCGTGCCCCCTGCAGTCCCTGGTGAGCTGGCTGCACACAATGCTCTCTTGTTGACATGCACACATTGGCAAACTTTGCAGACGCAATATAGTCTGCATGATATTCATTCAAATGTCTAGAGGAGTGCATTGCTAAACACTCATACTCCTACTGTACAGGCATTACCTTCCTGTCTGGTGGCCAGAGTGAGGAGGAGGCCTCCATCAATCTGAACGCCATGAACCAGTGCCCTCTGCACAGACCCTGGGCCCTGACCTTCTCATACGGCCGTGCCCTGCAGGCCTCTGCCCTCAAAGCCTGGTGCGGCAAGAAGGAGAATGGCAAGGCATGCCAGGAAGAGTTCATCAAGAGAGCTCTGGTATGTGTGAATATTAAAATAAATAAAAATGTGTACATGATATAAAACTGTATTGTGCATTCAGTAATTATGTCCTCTTTGTCTCTTATAGGCTAACAACCAGGCCTGCCAGGGCAAATACGCTTCCTCTGGAGCCAGCAGTGCCGGCGGAGATTCACTGTTTGTGGCCAATCACGCTTATTAATCATGGACACTCACCATTTCCCTCTCCACTTTCTTCCCATTATTATTACGTCACCATAGAAAAGGTCAAGTCCTCTTAGGCCCCGCTATGAAACTGCTTTTGAACACAGCACAGCACGTTTACAGAATATTGGTAGAAAGCGAAGGAGAAGAGCTTCCATTTGGGTTATTGCTGCAGCCAGGAGATTCTTAAAAAAATATTCTGCCTCCATTCCCTTATATTTTTGAACACCTTTTTTCAGGTGAAGATTCCCAAACTGTTTTTACACAACTTGTACAATTTTTTCCACCAACTGCAGAATATGATTCATACTGGTACCATGGAATAAAGTATTTACCCTAACATGTTGCTTTACTTCCTTTGTCTTTGCACAACATTATTTTATGTCCAAATGCAAATTCACGTCTGTATGGTTTTATAGAAAAATTTCACTGTCTACAAAATGGTGACCAAAGAGGAGGGGCAGCTGTGTTTATTTTTAATCGTGCTCAGACAGAAAAGAGAGAGGAGGAAATAGTTTGCTCCCCCACTAAGTAATAGAGGCGAGATGAGAGGAAGTACAACATACTTGTGAAACCGATGTCTGTATTTCCTGTCCTCATAGTCTCAATTTAATACTGATGACCTACACATGAGACCATCACAGAGAAGATCAACAATATCTATATAGTTACTGACAAAGTTTAGCAGTGAGTAGAACATTAGCCAGTTATAAGGAAGCATGGGGGGAAGTCTATTTTATATAAATATGAATAACTAGGCTGCTTCTGTTTCAATCCTACCTTCTACTGTTGAGCCTGTGAGCAGTGTTATGAGATCTCAGCCAATGTTAGGCTAATATTGGCTGAATTGTTGTGTCTGTGGGATCAAATAGTATAATCATGATCCCATAGGCATTCATGAATTGAGATAAACTAAAGGGGGTGAGGGGTCGCCTTTTTCCAAGCTTTGTCTGAGGGGGGAGGCCCACAGTCTCCAAGGCCAATAGTTATTTATGGCCTTTTTATCAATAAATATTATAATATCTCCAAATGCACAGCTTGTGAACTGAACTTTTATCTGAAATTTGAACCTGAACTTGATAACACTTGGTTCTATGTTTCTATTGTGTTTTTCAGCTCGGGACTACCAGCTATACCCATCTTCAGACATCTTTTTCAACAACTTCAGGCAGAGTGTATTTTCTTCAAATTCAGTATATTCAGACCACTATTTGTCACAGTCTGGATTTTTGTATATCCTGTTTTATTTTGAAGTGTTCACTCCCCCTTATGTCATGTCTAGTTGTACTTCCTGTCTGTGTGTTTTCTCTCTGTGATTGTTGATTGGTTCCTCCTGTGTCCATTTACTCTGCCCTTGGGTTTCTGCCTTTCTCCCCAGCTGTGTCTTGTTCCCTCGTTTGGTGTATGTGTATTTAGCCCTGTCTGCCCCAGTGTGTTTTATGGGATTGTTATTTCATGTTATGTGCCCGTGTCCTGCCCGTGTCCTGATTGTTTTGTTACTTTGTATTTCTGTATTTCTGTATGTTTATTAGCTTTTGTCAATAAAGCGCTCTTTTGGTTAAAATCATCATCATCTGCGTCCTGCAATTGGGTCCTCACCTTCACCGAACCGTGACAGTACAAACCCACCAAAGATGGAACCCAGCAGTACTTGACGACGAGGATTATCTAAATCTTTATGTCGAGGTAAGACTTATTATGCGGGAATGGAAAGAGGCCGCATGTAGAAGGGACCAGCAGGCCCTTCTTCAAGAGGCCCGCAGCGAGGCAGCTAAGAAGCCTTGGTTGAGGAGTCTTCTGCCTGAGGTAGTAAGGAATTTCCTCCACTTTGCTGATCATTCTGCTTTTGCGGCAGCTCGGCCGTCTGCCTGCCGCCTCTGCAGACCCCGACTGCAATTGGGTACTCACTTTCACCGAACCGTGACACTATTACTCAGTGCCAGAAGCACTTGGAGTGATTATCCAATATTTTCTTTGTAATGTTATCTTTTAAATGAGACCAAAATCATGCAAATGGTTGAAGAGCAGCTTTCAATTTACTTTGGGTATGTCATTTGTAGGTATTTTCGGGTAAATTACCCCACCCTGTAAGAGGTTAAACAATAACATTTCTTAAAATAGTGAGCCAGAATTGGACCAAGCTCCACATTGCAATTATGTTACATACATTTTCACCGCATAAACTCAATCATCATGATGTTATAGATAGATCTATAGACATCATCTTAAACATAACCCCACACAACAGAAGACGAGTTTGAGAAGCAAAACTATGCTATGGAGCTACAGTGTGCTGCAGGAACACTGTCACTAAGATGACAATGTAAGTAAGTTCAGCTGTAACATCAGAGTCAGAGCTGCGACACACAAAGCTGTCGTCTTGGTCGGTGCCTCTGGAGTTGTAGGTCACAAAGGTAACTTTTGCCCCCGCCACTTGATCCATAATCCAAGTGTGGAACTGAGACACTCGGGCATAGACTTCAGGTAAACCAGCCGTGGCACAAGGTTCTCCAAAACTGGTAATGCCAGCCTGGATCCAGTTTGAGGTTTGTTTGCATTGCAAAGGACCACCGGAGTCCCCCTGGAGACGGAGAGACAAAACACAAACTGTTCATACTGCTGGTGACATGCACAGAATAAGACTGGAGTAGCCTTAACTAGCACAGCACATTCTCACTGCCAAATCTTTTATAAAGCAACTTTATGTCACTATTGGCTTCAAAATCGAGACAACAATGCCTCTGTCATTCATACTTGGCACCACAAACGTCTGTTCTTGCACCATTTAACTTTGGTGAGTCTTTACGGCATTTAGTTGATTTTGGTGAAACTAGATCATATTTCTTGGGAGTAAATGTTTTTCTCCGGCTGCTTTGCCACAACTTTCTGTGAGAAAGAAAGCTTCGCTTGTTGCTAAAGTTACGCTGCTAACTCAGTTAGCACTGCTGCCAGAACTGGAAGCTCTTTTCACAGTATGGGTTACTTTGAGTTGATACATGTAAATGTGTCGAACCTTGGCCGTGACACTCCATTAGAGTACTTGCACGTTCTACCGGTTGTGCTGCCCACCCCATAAAACTTTGCTTCAATGCATAACCAGTCATCGTGTATAAGTTTTCATTAATAAAGATATTACGCTCTTTGTTTGTTTGTCAAAGTAACAGCGTGCTCCAACTCATCTTGAGACATGAAAGACTGCAGTAGCAGGCAGCTGGCGTGAGCAGCATCTGGGATTCATGACCACTCAAACGTTTGACAAGTTTACCCGGTAAATACTGGATACTAAAAATATTTGTATAATAAAAGAAAAATGTAAGACAAGACATATTTTTAACTGCATTTGTGAGTATGGGACAACAGAGGTTTCTTTTGCGAGTGTCAAGGTAGAAAAACTAAACAAAAGTTGTCAGTTACTTCAAATATTACAACAATGGATAATTATTATAACCTGACATGCTCCTTTGTTCTCTTGTCCTGCACACATCATTGTATCAGTGAGTGTTACATTTAGTGTAAGGTAGTTGCACAAGCACTGCTTTTCTCCCATGACAGGAATCTGAACCTCCTGCAGTGAGGCAGAGACTGGTAAGAACTCTGTGGGAGAGAAAGTATGAAATCAGAATACAGACACACTGTTCATTTTCCTTCTTTTGCACTTTTAAAGGAGACTTTTTTTTAATTTTGTGGTGGTGGTGGCATTTTTCTAAACAAATAACTTGTCAAAACTTTTTATTATTTCATCAAGAAACAAGATGAAGGCTGCGTCCACACGAATACGTTTTTAGTGCCAGAATAGCTTCTCTCTCTGTCACATACACATCATATGTACTTTAAATGTGTGTCCTCTAAGCAGCTTGATGCTAAAGTCTGTATACCAACATGTTGATGTTTAGCAGTTACTATGTTTACTATTTTGGGTTAGCATGTTAGCATGCGAAAACTCACCATTCTTTCCTAGTCTTCCCCAACCGGTGGTCCAGCAGAGGGTGGAGTTGTGAAACTGGCTGGAGTTACTTGCCAGGCAGATAGGTTTGATGTAGTCAGTGAAATTGACAGGGCTGCTAAGCTTCAACAGGGCAATGTCGTTGTTAAACGTTGTATTGTTGTAGTCAGGATGGATGATGATCTTTGACAAGTTGCGGATCACCTCATGGACGTTAAGGCCAGACTGAGTCTCTCTTCCGAAATAGAGAGTCCATGCACTAGTTGAGGGTCTGGATAAAAGAAATGACATCGTCATGGTCTGTTTCTCTTCTTACCTGCTGCATCTCTGTATTGTTCCACTCACCCCACCTCAACCTCACTAGCCAGCTACTACATCAGATCCCCTGGGCTCCAGCTGCATCTCATCAATCAAGCCAGAATGTAAGCTTCTCCTCACCGACTCATGTCAGACTTTCCAGCACTTCATTGCCTGCCTCTGACCTGCTCGTCTCTTCTGATTCCCGATCCTCTGCCGGCCACAATCTACTTTCTGCTTGTCCCCTACTGGTTCCTCTACTTGGACTTTTGTATTTACCCTGTGCTGAGTATCTGTCCTGCCCTGTACCTGCCAAGCTTCGACATTAAACGTCATTTGCAACTGTTCCTGGTTTACTGTGCGCTGCATTTGGGTCGAAACACGCTCCGCGACAGAACGATCTGGCCAATTATGGGCCCAGCGCACAGGGCTGAGGGCGTCCTATAGCAGCACGAGGCTGGGGACCCCGGAGCGCTACGCTAGAGATCCTGAGGTACAGGGCTATTAAAATTGACCCAGAGGACTCTTTTGAGTGTGAACTTTATAATCTGTCATATTCCCTCCTGGATGGTCTTGCCACCTACTTCGTCCTGTACAGGGTCTCTGCTGAGCTGCGTCAGTACCTTGTTCCTGTTCCCCCCGTCGAGCTACCTGTCTTTTGGTCACCCTACTGGTCAGAAATCTTGTGGGCCAGCTCCTGAGCCATTCCCCTGAACTGCCCTGCCCCCAGTCAATCTGCCTGGAGAAACTTGCTCCACCCCTGTCCAGCTACTCCTTTCTTGATTCCACTTTGCCCCTCTTTTTAAACGCACTGTGAAATTATTATTTAAACTGTCTTGTTATTGTTGCTGAGGGATTTAGTAAAAATGTACAGATAAGTAAGCAAAGCAACACAGGCTAATGATTTAAGAATAATGTGGTCGACAACAATCTAAGGTAACATTGTTAACGTGAAATTACTGTTGGGTTAAAGAACTGTTATGTATGTTACCCTTTTCACTTTTACGCTTGTGGATTCTTGTGCATGTCTAATAGAATAATTACTGTGTTGAAGTTCAGTCTAAAGATTGAAATGGAACAAATTACTGACCTGAATGTCAAGGATTGACATTTTACCCCAGAAAGATAGCTATTGTAAATATCATCGTAGACTTTTGCATATTTGTGTTCTTTATGTTCATTGCAGCCACAGAAAGTGTGTAGTGGTGTAGGAAAGAAAAGTTAACTGTAATGCCGATGTGAACCAGGTAATGGCTAGTGAAGAGTGACTTTTTTTTCTTAATCATAATCAGATTTCCCATCTGGTATAGACTTTGATAAGGCAACAGATGCAGGTATGAGTTTCTCTTACATAATGATGCAGTGGGCCGCTGTGAGTACCCACTGGTCACTGATCAGGGTCCCTCCACAGATGTGACGCTGTACTTGATTCAAGTGTATGCTGACCTGCCAGGGCCATGACCCCGCTGTGGTACCCTCGCCACCCACTATCCTTGTGTTCAGAGGTGCCACTCCACAATCTGACAGAGCAGAGACAGCTGTTTGTAAGTACATAAAGTGCAAGGGACCCCACGAAGTCCTTGACACTTAAAGTGAGATTTTATCAATAGACTGTATAAAATATGGACATAGTCATAGACAAACGTGATGCAGAGGCCTATCAACATGTTGGAGGGAATCAACACTGGATTTAAACAGCTGCTGCATTTGTCTCTGAGATGAATAAAACAAAATCTTAAATGTCAAAACACAGTAACACCGACCGACCAGTAACTTACTGTAAATATACAAGGAAAGAGAGGGCTGTTTTCTAATCTGCAGCTGTGTTCATTGTTGTTAGAGACTTACTTCTCTGAAATGTATGAAATATGACTGAACTTACCCTGAGCCTTTGAGCCTGTGGAGACAAGACAAAGAGAAAGGGAGATAAAAGAGTTACTGACCTGCATGCCTCAGTGTGTGTGTGTGTGTGTGTGTGTGTTTAATTGTTCGACCCAAAGAATGTCAGTATTGTACTAAACACTAGCAAGGAGTAATAAAAGAGGCATGTAATTATCTCAAGCCGCTGCTGAAGCATTTGAAAGAAACCACTTAGACGTCTCTCCGTGGTTTACAAGCGTTTCTTTAATGATTGTAATAACAATTTTAAAATCATAAAACATTCCAACATTCGACATCCTTAAAATGCCAATAAAGTCGGGTAGAAAAACCTTTCTGACACAAAAACTAAACATAAACGTTAAAAGTTAGATAATAGATCATTTTCTGGTAACTTCTGTAAAAGCTTACCTTGCTCATTGAGGACTGCAAACATAAGGAGCATCAACAAAGTCCAGGATGCCATATTGTGCTGTTACTGACGCAGCGCAGAGAGTCCTTCTAAATGTTAGTGTATTTCTGTCACTGCTCAGACAATGTTAAGTACAGTAAGTAACCACTCCTTCCTCAAACCTGTTTTCCTTGATTCCTAGTGTAGTAGCATAACTAAGGCATGTGGTTTTACAGGAAAATATTCCATTCTCATGTCTGTTGTCCATCCATCCATCCATCGTCTACCTCTTATCCGGGCATAAAGACATTGAAACAGAGGAAGAGAGCTAGTCTGGCAATCTGAATGCCAACACCTCTAAAGTTGACTAATGAACACATCACGTCTAGTTTGTTTATTCGGGCTGTAACTTCATATTTACTGGACATATATGACGTATAGATTGTCTCATATAACTCTTGGCAGAAGCGAATGAGTGTATTTAAGAATTAGCTTTGTTTCTTAAGTAATGATAGTGGTATAATAAATGAATCACTGTAACATTTTAAATGTCATACTTCTTTCAGAGAGACTGACTAAATATCAACCCTGGTGTGAATATTCTATTCAGTCTGGTTTGAAATTCATACCAATTATTTAGTTTATGTAAGCACAAAGGAATCTTTTAATTAAGGCACATTCAAGCCAACGCCTGTGTTTACTGCCTGCACCTTGTTAATGAGACGTCTACCTTTATTTTTAATTTTCTAGTAAGGAAGTATATTGTTTTTTAAGGAACTAATGTAAACAACATTAGTTGAGTCACTGCTTAAATGCGAAATGCTGACTAATTTTACCACACCCACATATAGAGATTTTAATATTTAAAAGTCCTACTTACTGACTGGATGCGTTTACACACATTTTATGTGCGTAGTTCACCTTGTATATATTGTAAAATGTATAGAACATGCTTATCTAATCTCACAGTATTTAAATCATATACATTGTTCTCATATTTCTGACTTTCAAGCACATTGTTTGTATGCGGCTAAATTGCCACATTGCCTCAAGAAAAGGACAGAAGAAAACATGTTGATATAATTCATGACCATCGTGAATAAATCAGCACAATATTTGAGTTATTTCATTCCCTGCATCAGCTGGTGTGTCCTCCATCAAACCCTCATGTCCCTCCTCTTCTCCGACCCTCCTGAAGTGCACTCGATCTTCAAACCTCATGAAAGGAATGAGAGTGTCAGAAAAAGAAAGGAGAGAAAACATGAGCAATCACAAAGCACCAAACACAAACAAAGGAAACACATAAATCAACTCTTTCAATCCCTTTAAAGTCTTTACTTTTTGTTTCGACCTCAAGCAGTAAAGCAGAGAGGGAACAAGAGAGGATGCAGATACCCTGCATGATCGCCAAATAAGAAATGAACATGTTCACCGACTGATGTGAAACCAATTAAAGTGCAAAGTCAAGCAATTTCAACAGCAAATCAAGTTAATGACAGTGCTTGGTGTCACTTGTCCTGTCTAAAAATGTACCTCAATCAGAGGCAGTGATCATAGCAGGAGATGACTTCAAAGATAGACGGTCTGTACAGAGGGAGAGAAACGAGCCAAACTCTTTTTATCCAAATTCAACACCACACTAACTTTTCCACACGATAGAAAAGAGTTTTAGTCTCAGCCTGAGTGTTTGCTCACATAAGCTCAGTGGGATCACCCTCTCCGTTTGTTCATGGCAACACTGCACCAATGTAAAGTAGCCCCAACATCTTGGCCAGAGGCCCGGCTGAATTTTAAGCGACCTATTTGCCCACTTGTGTATCCCTGCACATCTCCCTCCTTCTCCTTGCTCTATCAGTCCTCTGGGGGACTCGCTTATTTAAGAGGACATACACATATCAAGGGCCTCCTTTCACTGAGGCCCTGGGACAATATTTCTTATTTCCCATCTAGCAGGACAAGCCCGCCCCCTGTCACCTCATAGCTCTATATAAGACAGCAAAAGGGCCAGATGATAAGAACTTAGACTCAAGACAAGCCCGGCCATGCGGTGTAAAGTCCTCATCTATGTCGTCCTCCAGACTCTCGTAAAGCATGGTGAGTATTGTGCCATTAAACTCACACAATTACAAAGGCCGCATTGTTGTTTCTTTACAGGTTTGCGCAAGTTTAAGCTGACCAGGTGAAATTTGAAATATTGATTCTGAGCTGTCGCAGGTGGATTCAAAGGCTTGTAACATAGAAGTTTTACAGTTTATAGTTCCAATGTCAAACATTAGTCTGTGTAGGTCTTCGTGGTTTATTGGATGGTTGTTGTAAAAGTACAGATGTTGGTCAGACGTGTCTACATGTACTTGACCTTTATTTTGTCTTGATTCACGGTAAACTTCACAGTGTATGTTCAGACCAGTAGAAGTATCGGAGCATGTATACAGTGTAATAGGTTTGGACAATACATAAAGTGAATAGTGTATGTAGAAGTAAAATCACTGTTTACATACAAGATGGCACGCTTCTCTGTGTATGTTATCAGGTCAAGCAGTGAGAAGTATATTATAATTATCAGACAGTGCTCTGATTTGACCTGAATGTTTTAAAAATACTTGATGATGAAGCGATGCTTCGGTCATTATGACGGTTGCTGTTTGGTGACTATTTGTTCATTTGTAGTCAAAAACAAACACCTACATAGAGCATTAGTCATGTGTTATTTTCTTTCCTGTCAAACTGCTATGATCGGCCCATCGATCACACTTAACAAGAGGTGCAACATAAACACTTCACACTAAACTTTCCATCGCTTGACTCTTTACCTGCCGACAAGTATTTATTGTACTAGTTACTCATTAAGCTGATTGTGTCGCCAGACAAGACTGAAAGGCTTTATATCTACACTGATTCAAGGAGATATACTGAGTTTACAGAGTTTACTGATTTACGTTTAGGGATGAAAAGAAAGAATGTGAAGTGGAAAGTTAAACCCTTGAGATGTTGAAAACAAACTGGATAAGTAGGTCTACTCTTTGCCCAGGCTGACACATGTATATGTTGTTCCTGTATTGTTCTAATAGCAGTACCTATAGAATTACATTACACATTGGCACCTTGTGTTTAAGTCTTGTACACTTTTCAGCTAACTGACTCAGTACTGTCAGCAATACATATACAAGTTTGCTAACGTTAGCTAACATTACTGGTACAGACTAAGTATACTGTGGGAGCAAAACAGTTGAGTTTATGTGAAAGGTCGGCGGAGTCGGCTGCAGTTCATCAGGGAAACAGGTCTGCTGCAACTCAGCGGGGGAACTGAGCTCAGCAGAGAAAAGCAGAGGATCTGGGGACTAAATACTGCCCCTTATTTCTGTGGAGCAGGAGCATGTGTTGCAGTAAGGAGAATCAATGAGTAATGTTGAGCAAAGGCTCTTTATTTTCTCTCCATCTAAACTCTCTTTCTCTGCTTACAGTGTCTCCAAGTGAAATACAGGCCAGACCAAATACAAATGCAACCCTCCCCTGCAATGTGACGTCTGCAAAGGGGGACAAAATAGACAAGTCTCTCATCAAAGTCAGCTGGATAAGTAACGACACTGACGTCGCCTCATTCAGTGAAGCAGCGACGCACATAAAGGAAGGCTTCAGTTGGGACAGCAGTGATTTTGTTAACGGGGACTATTCACTGACCGTCCTCAGAGCCGGTCTCGACCTGCAGGGGGAGTATGAATGCACCGTCATTTACAACTCCACAATGCTGTACTCCAGCAATGTAACATTCAGTATCCTCGGTATGTCTTTGTCCAGTTGTTGAGATTTGATTTGCACATTTAAAGGGAAAGTTTGGATTGTTTGAAGTGGACAGGGGCAGTGGTATAACATATGTTAGCTAGCTTAAAAAGTCAACATCAATTTAAGTGTACGGTATAGAATATGTTTACCTTGCCCAGCTGTCTGACGAGGAACTGTTATTGTGTAACTTTGGTGAATCCAAACTAACCAAAGTCACAAAATACAACAGACAAAAATGACTGGTGGCTTTTAAGAGAGCATAAATACAGCTTGGGTTGCCCATCAGAAAGGTATCTCCTGGAGGTAGGTACCTCATGCAGCCCCACTTTTAAAACATCTGAGCTATTCCTGTATGTGCACATTTGAACATAAAAGCAGGTACAAAGCTGACATCTCCCTTTCCCTCAATTTCTTTTACTTCTACTCGTTTAGCTTCCCCAACTATGTCAATCCCTCAGCAGTGGGTGGTGTTAGAAACAAAGAGCCATCTTAAGTGTCATGCAGATGGTTTCTACCCTCCTCCTGTCTCTTTCTCCTGGACCAGAGATGGGCAAGTGATTAAACCTCCCTACAATGTTGAAGGTGAACAGACTCCAGATGGGTACTACATGGCTGTGGGCAACCTAACCTTTTACCCATCCCGCGAAGACCAGAATGGGACCTTTGGCTGCAAAGTGTCACACAATGGCAGCTATCAAGAAATGGATTTCCAACTCAACATCACCTGTGAGCGACACAAAGACACACGGCAATGACTCATCACGTCTGTATTAATGTGGAACCAGAATAACGACTTCATAAAGTACAAAGTGTGAAAACATTCCGCCTGTTAATGAATGTTTTAATATTCTTTGTCTCTCCTCAGACCTTCCTTCTGTAACACTTTCGGCCGTGCCTGCGCAGTCCACCAACATTCCCCTCACTCTTTACTGTGACATGGAGAGTTTCTACCCGGAGGAAGTGTCTGTGTCCTGGCTTCAAAACGGCACAGTCCTCCCTGAGCCGCCTGACACTGAGCAGAACCCAGATATGACCTACAGAACCCGACATTATTTTACTTTGAGCCCTGAGCAGAGGGAGCAAGGTGGGAAGGTGGAGTGTGCAGTAAACCAACCTGGTGTAGTGCACCCGGTCAGTGGCTCAGCATACCTTGAGAAACTGGACCCCCAAGGTACATGGTTTTCTAAATTATTTTAGGTAGAGCGGATAAAAGATACAATTCTCACCCATTTTTGGTTTCCTTTCTCACTTTGAATGATGGATAATCAGCTGATATCAGATGCTGGGAACAAAACAAGTCTGGCTGCTTAATAACCTCACATTGTTGTGCTCCTTTTTGAAACATAATCCTGCAACCTGTTTTTCTTCTTCTTGATGCTTGAACAGTGTACTCATACTTCTGTCACTCTGTTTCCTCTTAGATGAGGACCCTGTTTTGACTAAATCGGCCAAAGCATCTGTGGCTATGATGTGTATTTCTATTGTGCTGGTCTTCCTGCTCTGCTTTGGCTTTTCTTGGAGGAGAAGGGATGGTGAGTAAGAGGGCGGTGACGCCACTGTGACCCCTTTAATGATATGATGACAATACGGCCATAGTATGAACAGAGATTTCTTTTTACTTTGTGTTGCTAATCTATTTGAAGGCTTTTTGGAGGCCTAGAGAGGAAATAAAACAAAGGCTTTTATCCCTTTAACTTTTAAATTCAGTCGGAGCCCTTGCAGGTTGTGAAGAATGCATGCTTTTCATTTAAATGCAAAGTATATACAAGCAAACCTTGACTTCTTTATCTCCATTCTTCCTCCCCTCACTCAGAGAAACAGAAGTCTCTGAATGTGTCAGGGATCATCCTCCCTCCACGCGTGATTGTAGGTCATAAGGGCAGGGTGACAGTGAGCATTGAGGGTAGGAGGGTGGACCGAGTCCAGACTGCATGGTACCTCAATGACACCCCTATTTCTGACACGTCACTCACAGGTAGGAGATCTTCTACAAGTCTGCATAACGAGCGGTTACCAGGGAATACTTCTTTGACTCTTTGACCCTGTCAGCATGAGTTAGTGATAACTGAACTAACCCTAAAGAATCAGTTAATCGTTTTGGGAAATGTGCTTTTTTCACTGTCTTTCTGAGAATGATATGACAAGATCAATATCACACACAAGTCTGTAGGCTTTGGTAAATATGACGCTACTGGCAGCAGCTAAATTGAAAGCTCACTGATTTACATGTTTTATCTTTATTATTAACAAAGCAGTGGGATTAATAAATAGAAGAAACATAAAATAAAATGTGTTTGGCTTGATGTCAACATATTACATTATATTGAATGATGCCGCATGAAATATTTTTTATTTGCATTGCAACTACTCCTAAAACATACAATGTTTTCTCTTTTACACATAATTCTGCTAACAATTTACAACCTCACACACATAGGAACCTCCCAAGCTAACTTTAACTGCCTCTATAACCCCCTAACCACCATCCATCTGCCCTACGGTCTAACTCTCACCTCCCCAGCGTCAGAGAAAGGCCCTCTGCTGCCCTCCAGAGGCGAGATGGGTTACTACAAGCTGCACACTCAGGGGCCGCTGCACTCATCTGGAAGTGGCATTCAACAGCTGATCTCCTCGCTCACCTTCATCCCCCAGATTTCAATCCACAAGGGGGCCGTGTTTAAGTGTCAGGTGTCCTACATGGGCAAAGATAAGATCGTAGTGGAGAGGGTGTCAGAGAAGTTTACAATACTGTGTAAGAAAATACTTTCTTTCTTAACTTTGCTGCTTATTTTCTATGATTTTCACAATTAATGGTAAACTTTTTGTAAACGTTGTCTTTTAGCTGCACCAGAAGTGTCAGAAATCCAGCTTGCAGAGACACCAAGTGACTCTGGTAAGTGTATCCTTCTGCTGTAGTTCAACACATGTACAACCTTTCTTAGTTGTGAAAGGCTACATCCCTGCAATTTATGTCTTACAGATGTCATCAGCATGACTGTCCGGGCATCACATTTCCATCCGGATGTCATTACCTTCCGCTGGTTCTGCCAGGGGAGTGAGCTGAGCCCAGTGGCCTCCCAGGCCTCGTCCTCCCCTCGACCTAATTCTGAAGGCTTCTTTTCAGCTTTCAGCCAGTGTAAACTGCCCCAGAGTGAACTGGAAAAGGGAGGCACTAAAGTTTGGGTCAGTGTCCACCACATCGCCCTGAAGCAGCCGGTCACCCGCGAGACCAGAGGTAAAACAAGAGAGAACAAGAAAAGGCATGCAATTTAACAATACATCAAATGAATAAAAAGCTTAAATGTCCACTTTATCCCAAATAGGCTTCATGAAGATGCCGTGTGTGTCCGAAATCGTCGGCTCCTCCCCTTCCCAAGAGCAGACTTTGACCCTTGGATGTGAAATCACAGACTTCTACCCTCCAAACGTATCAGTCACCTGGCTGAAGCTCAGAGAGGGAGAGCGAGATGATAGAGAGGAGGAGGTGGTAGAGGGAGGAGAGATGTGGGGCCCCGTGCAGACTCATCCCAGACTCTACAGGGCCACAGCCACTCTGAAGAGAAGGGCAACGAATCAGGAGAAAAAGGAGAGAGGAGGAGGGATTATTTGTAGAGTGGAGCACTGTTCCCTACATGAGCCTATTGAGAAGCACTGGAGAAATGTTGACATTGGTATGAATCATTCGTGGCACTTTTACTGTGAACATATTTTCAATGTTATCCTTATAATATTGAGGATATTCCTAAAACATCTGCTTTTCTTCTTTTTCATTCACTTACACTTTCTGTTTGTGTTCCTTTAGTTGCTCCCTCTATTCCTACATCGATCTCGGTCTGTTGGAGCAGTGAAGGGGTTGGTGTGTTCTCTGTACTGATGAAGGGAGGTCACCCTAAGGTCAAATTACTCTGGGCAGCGGGAGGACCCACTCTTTCACCATTGGTATCCAACGAGACAGAGGAGATAGGAGACGACGGACAGAGGGAGCTGAAAAGTGTGTGTGCACTGGAGAGGTCCACAAGCATGGCAATCCAGACGAACAAACAGCCGGAGAGACGGAAGAATGGACATGCAATAAGTATGTGTCATTACTGTTTATAAATACGTCTTGTTTTAAAGAATGGCTCCACTAGCCTAAACCTGACAATGTATTTTATCAAAAGTTTGTAATATAACAGTTTTACACATTAAAATAAGTTGTGTAATGAAAATTACACGGTGATGTCATCGCGTTTTTTAATAGAAAGCCTTTGCTACAAAGAGGAGGGGTGTGGGGTATTTGAAGCATCGAATGAAACATGCTGTTCCTGTTGCATTATGGGAAGTGGAGGAGTCACTTGAACCATACTATTATTTTTCAGCACTTTCTCCTCCAGCAGTCTCCTTGAAAGATTACAATTATATGAAATCTAAAATATAATTTGTATCATTTGTGGAAACTCGCACGTCCGCTACAGTGTTTGCCCTAACTTCTGAAGTACCTTTTTGCAAAGTAGTTGGTGTTGCACTCCTGCATACCCCACACTGTGACCACACGGGGGTTTATTTATTTATTTATTATTTATTCATTTGCACATAGACACGTATATAAAAAGACAGAAAATAATGTTTTTGTAAAACATGCATTGTGCAAAATGGCCTCTACAGTATTCCTATCTACTCTGACGTAAAACAAATTATATATATAGATTATATTTCTGCAACACTGTATGAGCCTTGGTGCTGTCTTCATTTTGTATTTAGCTTTTACTGTTGTTGCTTTACAGAAACTAAAGCTGCCGTCACAGACCCCGACACTGAAGGAATAGAATACATTGATGAAAAAGTGGACGGAGAGAATAACAACATTGAAAGGGACGAGGACACAAAGTCAGAGGTGGATGAGGATAGTGACAAAGAACGAGAGGAAGACCCAGGAGCGCTGCACATCAACAGAGTCAACATGAGGAAGGGTCGCAGAGAAAATGAGAAAGCACGTTTGAGAGTCTGCGTGGAGATCACACACCCTGCACTCAAGCTTCCTGTTTATCGAACGTGGACAGGTAAGTCGCTGCAAACAACAAACATACGTGCACATGCACACGTTACAGAGTGTACGGTACATCATGAAACAGCCTTCCTAAAACCAGGAAATCTTAAAGTTTGAATAAAAGATAATCAATGTGTCAACTGTGATGTTGTTAAACAGGTCAAAAGTAACAGGAAGTTTCTTCATCTTTTTTTTAATCTGGTGTCTTCTCTTTCAGAGCCCGATGAGGAAAATTCATCTTCCGCATGAAAGCCCTGATGTGTATCTCTCTATTCATATATCACATAATATATCTAATATAAATCTCTATAGTAAATATAAAGTAGTAATCAAGTTTTTAGGATGTATCAAACTGTATCTGATGATTTGGTTTTGCTTTCAACAGTTTTGGTCTTTATTTATTTATTGGTCATCTATTACTTTTTTTTACAACTTCATGATTTTTACAAATGTTCATATTTTTGTACAAAGAATTTTACAATAATAATCCAGTTCTGTAGATTTGTTTTTCTAAATCTGCTTTGGAAAATAAAATCTAAATCAATTTTTAGAAGAGAATGTATCTTTGGATTTTGTTTTCGTCTGTGAGTCAAAGTTACTGTAGTTCTCACTTCTTCTCATATCTGTTGTTGGTCAACTACTGCAATAACTTCTCATTTTAAAATACACTTCTGGTTTTCTTTTTTCTGTTGCACCCTGACCGCATGAATGTCACTTCACTGTGCTGAGCAGAGGAGGTGCTGCGTGGTTGAGCCGAGTATTTAGACATTGTTTAGTTTAGAACTTCCTCCTCACAGATTATTCATCTACTATGGCTGTCGACAACTGGAAACATAACATGTCGTAAAATACAAGTTTTTATTCCTTGTACGTGGAATTAGGTTTGTCTATTTTGTGTTCCTAGCAACTTCCATACATATTGCACACATGATCATGTCTTACACTTACTGCATATGTTTCTAAATTCATAGTAGGCTACATGACCAAACTGGAAACATATCTAAACATTCACTAAGATAAAATCTCTTAATTAAATTAACCCTAAAGTGAGTCTTTGTATCTTTTGCATAGCAACTATTGTGAAGAGAGGCATAAAGTCAACAAACGGACTCAGTAAGGTCAAGACAAACAACAATATCTATCTGAAGTTTTGCTCATGTAAGCCAACATTAACCACCATGGGCTTCAGGTCATCCCAGAATAAGTCCTGTTGTAGCAGCAGCACCCCTGAGTGTATTCAACTGAACAAAGGTTGTTTCAGTGCTCATGCATTCAACCGTTCATTTGTTCAAGAATATTATTTTTACTTAGAAAAATGTCACCCTTAGGCCAACTGTTGTTCAATTTAAGCATTAAGGAATGTTAGCAAAGATTAAGATCTGTTTGATTATTTAGGTCCTGCTGGGCTACAGTCATAAGTTCTCAGGAGCTCCTGTGTTTTTCCACCACAATCAAAATTAACCCCTGCTGTTGGTGTTATAAAAAAAAACAAAACATCCGTGTAACATCATGCACACTTTTGTGGTCAGAAACTGTGCGCACATCCGCAAACTCAGCAACACCAGACTTGATGCACCGGCGACTCAGCTGTGTTAATCACCCTCTTCCTCATAATTATGATACTCCGGACATATGTCTCTATACGGAACTGAACCGTGGCTCTCAGGTGTATCTGGTCGCGTTTGGATGGAGCTTGCTGTTGACTTTTAGGTAAATTAAACGGTCAGCGCGGTGACGTCCAGAGGACATTGAGTCAGATGGTCAGAGAGTCAACGCGGAGGAATCTTGAAGATGGACCCCGAGGACAATTCCGTCTCCAGGGTGGAGAGGACTTTCTGGACAGTTTGGGTGAGCTGCTGCATCATCTTAAACCAAACGTGTGATGAGATAACGGCTTTAATTTAAATGTTAGAAGAAGCGAAATGTGGATGGAAAGTTTCTCTCTTCCTGTGTGCCGTGTACCCCTCTCGCTCTCTGTCGCGCGCGTGCACACAGACACACACACACACTAGGCAATGTGAATCTCTCTCTCGCTCTGTGTCGCGCGCACACACACTGTCTTCAGGGTTTAAATAAATAAATATAATTAAAAAAACATCCGTCTTTTGGGAGGTTAAGAAAGTCTGAGATTTTCTGGTTGAAGTTGAGGATTAATTCTTTAATTTATTTGTACTCACTCACTCATTCACTCTCACTGTCGGTTACAGTTTTTACACATTTACAGGTCTGTTATTTCCTTTATATTTTTCTGATATTTTCACAAAACTTGGATGGAAAGAACTCACATTTCAGGGAATATAAAGACAAAGTTTAGAGTTTAGTTTAATTATTTGTGCTGAGTTTAAAAGCAGTTGTACTTTCCCGATTATTGGAAACATCATTTTTCATATGTTGATTTTCAAACTTGCCTATAGAGAAAATGTAGAACGTTTGCAGGATCAGCTAATCTGTATTACTGTACACACACACACACACACACACACACACACACACACACACAGTATGAAAAAGTTTAAAAAGAAATATAGTTAGATTAGTAGAATTGAGTTTTTTATTTCCAGAAGAAAGATTTTCTTAAACTGCATCCACGTCTCCCTTTATTTATCTGAAGGAGAAGAATCTTCTCATAAAGGAAATTTCATCCTTCAATTCATCACAAACATCATCTGGAGATACATGTTTAACTGACAGGAAGAACTGAGACCAGAACAATGTTTACCTCTGAGATGTAGTGCATACAAGTATAAAGGAGATTTACTCAAGTGCAGTACTTCAGTAAAAGTACTTATTGATATTCTGATTGTGGATCCATTATTTAATAACCCAGATTATGATTGTGGTGTCTTTTGAACGCTGGAGATGATTTATTAGGCTAAATGCTTCAGGTAAAGTAGAGAATATATAACTCCTATCAAACCAGAAGCTCAGGAATCATCAGCCTCACGTGACTGAACGGAAATGACCAGAAATAAAAATGTAAATGTAAAAAGTGTTCCTTCCTGACAGACAGACTCTCCGACTCTCTGGATTGAATTGTATCCGTGTATAGTGTCAAATTACACAGTTCTATCTAGGAGTTTTCCTTGGAAATTATTAGGAATTTATGGGCCTGTAAAATAAAACATTAC
The DNA here is from genome assembly GCF_900634415.1 of Cottoperca gobio. Lineage (NCBI taxonomy): Eukaryota > Metazoa > Chordata > Actinopteri > Perciformes > Bovichtidae > Cottoperca > Cottoperca gobio. Next base: position 14,676,614 of record NC_041373.1, on the reverse strand, counting down.
ATTATTTCCCCCGTTCAGCCACATTAGTAAGGTACTGATGTTGGAAGATAAGGCCTGGCTTGAACTAAAGAGCCGACAAAGTTAGCAACTAGTTGCTGAAATAGTGCAGAATTTAGGAACTAAAGAGGAAGATACAGAAGATTTGGAGGAGAGCTAAAAGGAAAGGAAATGTTCAACTTAAATCAGGTCTCTTGAAATATCGCACCAAATAAACGCTAATGTTTCAGACGTGTTGAATGGGGTTGAGGTCTGTGCAGGTCAATCAAGATCTTCCACAACAAACTCAGAAAACCATTTATAGACATTGCTTTGTGTATGAGAGCATTGTGATGTTGTAACAGGAAAGGGCCTTCCCCAAAGTATGGCTGCACAGCTGGAAGGACACAAGTGTGGAAATAACCTTGTATGCTGTAACATTAAAATTTCTCATAACTGGAAGCGGAATATCTCAAACCATAAAACACAACCTCAGGGTAAAAGTATAGGAAGATATACGAACAACAAACAACATATTGTTTAAGTATAATAATGTAAAATGTTTTTAAACAAATGCACATGATATGCATAATGTGTAAAGAAGATGTGTTGTATAATCGGTAGCATAAATAATCAAAAAAGTCTCCCTTTCTTTTTCTTCTTGTTCTCAGTACTATATAACCGGAGCTGTGAACCGATTACTCAGGCCAGAGCCTATTAACATCGACAGCAATGACTCAAACTCCATCCAGGAATCTGCAGTTGACAGTGAGCCCACTCACTTTGGTGACACAGAGGTAGACGCTAGTGGAAGAGGGCTCGAGGAGGAACAGCCTCTTGCGGCAGCCTCTCTGCTTAGCTCATCTCGGCCAGTTGTTGCCTGGGAAATTTGCACCACAGACATCGACTTAGGGCCTGATGAAGAAAGCGTGCAGTACAAAACCCAGCCAAACAGAGGCAGCAAGAACAAAGAGTCTCAGGAAGGTGTGAGCATGAGAGATGAACAGTTCACCCAAGAGAGAGATGAACAGTTCAAAGAGAGAGATGAATCATTCACCCAAGAGAGAGATGAGCCGTTCACCCAAGAGAGAGATGAACTGTTCACCCAAGAGAGAGATGAGCCGTTCACCCAAGAGAGAGATGAGCCGTTCACCCAAAAGAGAGATGAACCGTTCAACCAAGAGAGAGATGAACCGTTCAAAGAGAGAGATGAATCGTTCACCCAAGAGAGAGATGAATCGTTCACCCAAGAGAGAGATGAGCCGTTCACCCAAGAGAGAGATGAACTGTTCACCCAAGAGATAAATGAACAGTTCACCCAAGAGAGAGATGAACAGTTCAAAGAGAGAGATGAACAGTTCACCCAAGAGAGAGATGAACTGTTCAACCAAGGGAGAAATGAACCGTTCAACCAAGAGAAAGATGAACCGTTCACCCAAGAGAGAGATGAACCGTTAACCAAAGAGAGAGATGAAGAGTTCACCAAAGAGAGAGATGAAGAGTTCACCCAAGAGAGAGATGAAGAGTTCACCCAAGAGAGAGATGAACCGTTCACCCAAGAGAGAGATGAACCGTTCACCCAAGAGAGAGATGAACCGTTCACCCAAGAGAGAGATGAACTGTTCAACCAAGGGAGAAATGAACCGTTCACCCAAGAGAGAGATGAACTGTTCAACCAAGGGAGAAATGAACCGTTCAACCAAGAGAAAGATGAACCGTTCACCCAAGAGAGAGATGAACCGTTAACCAAAGAGAGAGATGAAGAGTTCACCAAAGAGAGAGATGAAGAGTTCACCCAAGAGAGAGATGAAGAGTTCACCCAAGAGAGAGATGAACCGTTCACCCAAGAGAGAGATGAACCGTTCACCCAAGAGAGAGATGAACCGTTCACCCAAGAGAGAGATGAACCGTTCACCCAAGAGAGAGATGAACCGTTCACCCAGGAGAGAGATGAAGAGTTCACCCAAGATAGAGATGAAGAGTTCACCCAAGAGAGAGATGAAGAGTTCAAAGAGAGAGATGAAGAGTTCACCCAAGAGAGAGATGAACCGTTCACCCAAGAGAGAGATGAACCGTTCAACCAAGGGAGAAATGAACCGTTCAACCAAGAGAGAGATGAACCGTTCACCCAAGAGAGAGATGAACCGTTAACCAAAGAGAGAGATGAAGAGTTCACCCAAGAGAGAGATGAAGAGTTCACCCAAGAGAGAGATGAACCGTTCACCCAAGAGAGAGATGAACCGTTCACCCAAGAGAGAGATGAACCGTTCACCCAAGAGAGAGATGAAGAGTTCACCCAAGAGAGAGATGAAGAGTTCAAAGAGAGAGATGAAGAGTTCACCCAAGAGAGAGATGAACCGTTCACCCAAGAGAGAGATGAACAGTTCACCCAAGAGAGAGATGAACAGTGCACCCAAGAGAGAGATGAACAATTCACCCAAGAGAGAGATGAACCGTTCACCCAAGAGAGAGATGAAGAGTTCACCCAAGAGAGAGATGAACCGTTCACCCAAGAGAGAGATGAACCGTTCACTCAAGAGGGAAATGATGATGCAGGGCTGCTGGTCGCAAAAGAAGGCGAACAAGAAGAAAGCAGAGATTGGAAATTGTACACTCGCGGACGAGATGAGACGCCGGAGAATGGAGAGTATGAAGAACATACAAACACCCGGTCACTAAGACTTACAGGTGATAAAATGAGCGAAGATATGGAGGAGAGCGGAAGAAAAGCTGGAGCTGAGGAGGACAATGAGAGCGCAATAACACCAGAGGATCATCAAAAAATGTATGAAACCATTCTAGTAAAGGAAGAAGATGATCAAATGCAGCATGAAGATGAAGACTTGCAGGCGGAAAACATAGAGGTTAAATTGTGCCCGATCGCAGATTTGAGTCTAGAAGACGAGAATAACATGCACATAATAGAAGCAAAGGTGCAGAGGAACGAGGCAGATACAGCGGCGACATATGAGGAAGTAGAAAACAGAGATGTTGTGCCACAGCTTGCCTCTGAGAATGAGAACAACTCTGATGAGGGAGCAAAACAGGTCTGTGAAGAGTTGTCAGATGACGACAGAGATTTCATCCCTTCACTTCATGTTGAATCACAAATGACCCACAACAAATTTGGCATCGTGTCTGAGGGTGAGCTAATTGTTGTCGAGCAAGAGCATGCGATGGCTCATAGAAAGGAAAGTGGTAAAGTTGAGGAGAGGAGGACGACGAGGACGAGGACGAGGATGAGGAGGAGGGAGGAGGAGGAGGAGGAGGATGAGGATGAGGGTGTTGTCATTGAGGAAGAAAATGTGATTGAGGCCACAAACGACCAGAAAATAGATAAAGCGCCGGAGCAGGAAGTCAACATCAAAACAGTTACAGAAGACAGTCAAGAAGAAGACATTTTAATTAAACATGTTACATGCAGCAAAGAAGTCGTGCAGAATGCTAAAACAGAGCTGCACACAGCAGAATTCACAGATGGAGAACAAGAGGATGTGGTGAAGGACACCGAGGTGCAAACCAAAACAAGAGAGACAGATGATGATGAGTCAGAGAACCATGACATAGTAATTGACGAAAGGTCGAACAATATTTTAGTAGATGAGAGATGTTTTGATAAAGATCAAGTAGAAAAGGAAAAAAGTTGCATGGAAATAGCATGTATAACCACCTCAAAACCTGAAGGCGAGACTGGACAGGAAATGAGCGGAGAGTGTAAAAATATTCCCCTGGGCATATGTGAAGGCCGGGTTGTTGTGTCGCAGGAGTTAAACTCTCCAACATGTGAGGAAACTCAAGAGGGAGTTCCTGACTACAACAATGAGCCTGGGTCAGATGAAAATACAACACAAAGGTTCCTGGAAGAAGGGGATTGCGAGGAAATCAAGGGAAACTTACGAGAAGAGGAGGAGGGCAAAGAGTCGGAGAGCCTTCAAAACAGTGGCTGCAGCACCGAGCACATGGAAGACGGACAAGAAAGCACACAAGATATTAAGAACAGCTTTGACGAAGGAATGCCACAAGAAACTGAGAAAACATTTATTGAGGCAGTGATTCAAGAATCAGGACCTTTCTTTGAGGAAGAGGAAGGAGAATTACTGGTGGACTCAATGAAGACGTGGATCGAAAACTCAGAAGAGGAATCTGAGTCAGACGTCAGCACAACAGACGAGACCAATAAGGCGGCAGAAGAGCCGCAAGATCGGATGGAAGAGCTTTTAGTTGAATTTGAAATGGACAAAGAGTTATGTGATTCCCAAGTAGCTGATAATGCTGGAGATTCCTGTGAGGTGGCAGGAGCTGCAACAGCAGAGGAAGTGGTCGGGTCCGCTGATGAAACTTTCCCCGAGGCTGAAGTAAAGAAGATGACAGAGACAAGCTTCTTTCAGGAATCAGTAGATGCCATACATCTGGAACAAAACAGCAACATGTCTCCTACTTTACTAGAACACATTACTGAATCTGGATTCCTGAAACAGACTCAGACTGAGCATAAATTACCTGAAGATGCAAAAATGCAAGATGCAGGGATAGATATGGAAGAAACCGGTTATGGAGTCGAGGAGGCAGCAGAAGATGAAATGCAGAACATAAATGAGATGGAGATTTTACATCTGCAGGGAGCAGGGATGGCAGAATCTGAATTGTCGAAACCAGTTGAATCACTGGAGATGAAAAATCAACAATCAGATGAAGCAGAGATAACCAATGAGGAGATGTTGACTGAAGCAGCCGGGGAATCAAAGACAGCTGAGTTGAAACCAAAAGATTTAAGTGTGATATTAACAGAAGAAGTGGCCGAGCATGTGACAGAATCAGAGGGGAGTTATGCTGAAGAAACAGTTCGCTCAATGAGTGGACGTCAGGATGTGATCGATGAAGAAATCCTCGACTTGTGGATACAGACGGCTTTGTCAGAGGACACCGATGCCCTGAAACAACAAGAAGGGCCGGAACCCGGACAACAAATGGAGCCATCAAATGAGGAACAAGACGAAATATCATCAGTGCAGACAGAGAAGGATACAGAGCATCTTGTGGCGTCAAGTTCAAGGGAATCTGAATTGGTGAGTGACACAGAAATGTCTTCGTCAACAGTAGAGTCTAGATTTTTGGACCAATCTGTCGGTGAATGGGGTGAAACTCAGCTACTTAAGTCCACTAGCACTGGTTCATTTCAAGACATATATAACATGTTGGCAAATATGTCAGAATCAGCAGACATCTCTGAATTGTCTACACAAAGACCTAACTCCGACTTTCAGGATGTGTTGATGGAGGAAGCAGCTGAAACAGGGCGATCATATCTAAAAGAGGAGGAATCAATCACTGAGACAGGATTTCATCCCGATTCAGGAATCACGTCACCAGAGGCTAGACATCTTAATCAGGAATTGGATAAATCACGAGAAACGTCAGACGGAGAAAGAGCTGAATCAGGGGAGACTGAACCTGGATCCCAGAAAGAGATCGCTGAGGTAACTGACTGGAAAGACACTGAAGAAGCAGACGCTCTATTCAAAGTTGAGAAAACAAAAGCTGAAGATGAGCCTCTTGAGAGAACTGTGTCTGATTCTCCAGATGAAATGTGCACGGAATCAGGACGATCTAGAAGCGGATCAGAGGCTTCTTTAGGGGAGGAAATAGTGTTGACAGAATCTGGTTCACAAGGCGTCACCTGCACTGAACCCCAGCCCAGATGGTCAGAAGATATTGCTGAATGGTTACCTGAGCTGAACAGGTCTGAGGTGGCAGAACATCCAACGGCAAAGTCTAAAGATCAGATGGAGGTATCGTTTTTAAAATAACATATTTAACCATAAAAACATCATATTAAATCATGAATAAAATCAGGCAGTATTCATAACCTACAGAGACAATTTTGTCATTGCAGTTGGACACCGATGCGCTTGATTTTACTGTACAAAAGGCAAGAATTGCTGTTAAAAACCCTCTTGTAAGGCCACCCAAAGATCCCCGCTCCCTTCTACATATGCCCTCACTGGATCCCACACCCTCTCCACGTCTGTCAGCCAAAGTCCCTGCAGGTGGGCCTTTGGGAGGCTTGGGCATTGGAATAAAACTGCCTGGTAGGTCACTTACGGCGCATGGAAAGCCACTACCTTGAGTATGTCATGTGCAGTTATTTTTCATAATCTGTCAATAATGTCACACAATTTTTGTTTTTAAGGGCTTGGTGCAGGTTTCCCTGTTTTAAAAAAGACGCAACGGGTGGTGAGAGATGAAAATAGTCCAGACACCATGTCACAGGTAATCTTTATATATATATATATATATATATTTAATTGTAATATTTATTTTCTGTTAAGTTGAGGTATATCTTAAAACGTACTTTTATAGAATGGCTTGTCTTAATAGCTGACATTGTGCGTGCATGTGTATTAGAATAATAATAATAATTATTATTATTATTATTATTATTATTATTATTATTATTACTATTTTTATATATACATTGTTAATGTCAAATTATCAACAGGAGACAAAGCCAGAAGAGAAGAGTGACACGCCCAAACAAGATGAGCCACAACTCAAACCTAAATGGATGCCACCAAGACATCCAGGGTAAAAAAGAACACTTCAGAATATCAACATTATAATATTTGGCACAAAAGAGGCATCTTGTGTTCAGACATTTTTTGATTTTCAGTTTTCTCGTGTGTCCCCAGATTTGGAAATCCACTTATGTCCGAGCTGAAGACCAAACTGAAGAAAACCTCAAAAGACTGAGATGAAGATGAATTGTAATGCTTTGTATGAATATTTGAATATAATATACAAATGGCTTTATTTTTGATGTATTTATGAAACTGAATACAGTGATGAAATGTTCATCTCGCCCATTTACTTGCCTTATGTTTTGTAATAAAGCTTATCTGAAAAGAGAATGGCATTATTTAAAACACAGTGCAAGAAGTGGTGGCTTTGCTGGGTTTTTAGCAGACATAATCATCATAGCCTCAAATCTCTCTGTGGTGCAAAGGGACATAATAAACAATTGAAGTCCAAGGTGGAGACACTGGCTGTGTTGGTGGAATACCTGAATCCACAGACATGTGTATCTCAAAGCTATTTATGTACACCACATCAGAATTCAGTGTAACATAGAACAAAAAGTGAGGCTGAAATGTATAAATTGATGTCAGAATTTGCTCTAATAAAGAGTATTTTTGTATTAAAGAAATAACATGAATGTATTAAATATTAAAGTGTAGTTTTAACGAGACAGTAGATGGCAGTATTGCTGCATCACATGGACATCACTACTATTAAACTCATGAAGAAGAAACCTTCAGCTGTGATTGGTTGGAATTATCCAGTGAGCGCGAGGAAAGTTGACGTTTGAACCAGAGCGGCGCTCCTATTTCAAAGTTTAGTCGACGTTAGTTAAAGTGTTTTATTCAACAAACTCGAACTTCGAGTTAAGGTTTAAAGTCTTTTCCCAGACATAAACGTCCCTCAAGCAGTTAGGTAAGTCAAAGTTGTTTCCGTTCTACCAACTAACGTTACCAAGCTAATATTAGCTTAGCGTTGTTCGGGACTGTCATGTCTGAAGAATAACGTCTCTACTGTAACCTCTCAAGATAAAACAACATCTGTCAATGGTTTCTTTTAACTACCATGTTGTGTATGTTACCTGCACTGTTGGGGATCATCCTCTGCTGGCTGAAGTTGCGATGTTATTGTTTCTAGCTAACTTATGTTTTCTGCCTAACTAAACTGAAGGTAAGTTGACATTGTTAATGTACTGTCAGCGTTAATTAACACAAGTGGTTGACACTGGACTGTGGTCATCAGTTGGCTTTACTTTGTCATTTAAAAAAGTGTTTTTGATTTGTATTTTTGTACCCACTTCCTATCTTTACTTACGATATATAATATAGGGTATTTTAGGTTTAGGTAGAGTAGTAACATTTCGACCTCATATTTAGCAATAATTGTGGAATATTGACCCAATGTAAGTTTACATGATCTGGTAATATAAAAGTTAAAATGTTTTGTGTTAATTATATTGTCTAATCCACAGGCTGCAGGCACAGAGAGACTGAGGGATCACCTGAAAAAATGTCTTCTCTGCAATCTTTACGTGGCATGGATGCTCCTGTATCCTGGCTGGAAGATGAATGCTTGCCAGAAATGACCTTCCTTGATGATACATGTGATTCAGATCTTCCTGGCAGCATGCTTGCTACTCCTGTAACAGCTAGGTCTGTGAACAGCAGGTTAACCTCTCTACAGCCCTCCCAGTTGACTTCCTCCACACATATAAACACCACTGCTCAAATAACCTGCCCTCAGAATAAGACCATGGATCATTCCCAATCTAATATAAATAGTTGCAAACCGGAGATTGGGACTTTCAATACTAAACCCTCTAAACAGAATGCCATGAAAATGTTGACCAGTGACAGTATGAGTGATAAAGAAAACGACTCTGATGTCCACTCTCCTGAACTGTCAAAACATAATGGGACAACAGCTTCAGACCCTGATGACAAGATGGTTGACCTTTCTGAGAGTATGTATGCTCCTGTTTGCTTCCTGGATGTCCGATACTTCCCAGAAATAACGCTTCTTGATGTTACGCGTGATTCTGAGCTATCACAATTTGAGGGATTATCCTCCATGGAGGTCATACAGGATATTTCACCAGTGGATAGTTTGAAAAACAGCAAGCCTCCCTCGGAGTTCAATAACCAAATTGTGGCAGAGCCTTGCAGATCGGACATGATTCAAAGAGAAGAATTGTCAAGTAGTACTCTTACTGGCAATGTCACCCACACCACAATCTCTTTTAGTGAACGATCTGATAAGAGTGGGGGGGGAGACATTAGGCAAACCTCCTTCGAAGTAACTCAGGCTATTTCTACAAGCAGTGTTTTGGAAAACAGCAGGCCTTCATTGGAGCCCAGTGGACCAAACATGGCGAAGATTCAAACATCAGCTGAGGATACATCTGCTAATGTTACACACGACAAAAACTCCTCAAGTGACATGGCTGTTCAGTGTGCTTCATCACAGTTATCTACATCTGATATGCAGTGCAACACAAGTTTAAAGAATGTCACCTTTGAGCTTTATGTTGAACCTGTGGTGAACTCTAATACTGTGGAAGCCAACAATGAAGAGCTAGCTTACCAGCCGTGATGCAGAGTTGACTAGCAATGAGCCACAACCAAGGCCAAAAACATCTGGGTTTGTGAACGGCGCGTTCACCTCCCTCCAGCCCGCGCAGTTGAGTTCCTCCACCGATTTGAGCACCACTGCTCAAATACAAAGCCCTCAGAATAAGACCCTGGATCTTCCCCAATTTAATGTAAACAGTCCCAAAGAGGAGAGCGAGGCTGCAGTTCAGGCAATTTCGGTCTCAAAGAACATCACCGAATCTTCCCTTGAAATTACTCAAAATTGCTCCGCTGTAAAGACAAGTGGTCCAGGTGATATGCAGAACGCCACTTTTGATAGACATTCTCTTCAAAAATCCAGTGTCGCTGGTGCTACAACCTTTTGCCTCCAAAACAACACTTTTGATTCTAAGCCTCCTCCCATGCAGAATGGCACAATAACTTTGTCAGAATCAAGCTCAAGTGACGGTAACCAGAACACTTTCGACAAGCCCTCTCCTAATGCAACAAGTAGCCCTAAAGAAAACAATTCTGAAGTCCACCATCCTGAACCGTTTAGACATAATGGGACTACAACTACAGACTCTAATGCCAAGATGGTTGACACCCCTGAGAGCACGTTTGAAGCTAATCCAGCTGTTGCGGTGGCTTCTGGAGCTGGCCGACGTGAATCAGGTCTGCCTGTGACAAATGGTCTTTCCAATAGTTTGGGCCATCAAAGCATGGATTTGGAAAACAGCAAAGCAAACACATTGAATTGGGATGATACCCTAGATTTAAAGGCAGACTCTTTGATCACTTCAACACCAATGACTAACTGTAAAATTTTGAATGTGTACACTCAACGAGACAAGGTCAAAACCATAACGGCACAGAAAAAACTGTATGGGGATGGTCAGGTGCCATCAGACGTTCCATCAAACATAATCTGTGACCGTAAAACATTCTTGCCGCATCCAGCTGCTCAATCCCTTTTGCCTCCTTCGAGTGCTGCATCCCAGTTGTTGAAACACAAGCCGCCCTCTGCACTTCCAGGGAGGTTTGAGGCGTTGACATTAGGCCTGCCCATGACGAGACAAAGAACCCTAGCCGAAGTTTTGAGATGTACTTCTGCTCCTGATCCTCCCCAGGTAGGATGTTTTTTTTGTTATCCACCATGTGTACAAAGTTGACAGCACAGAACTCAATTGACCATGTCAGTCATCTTTTTTCATGACTGAGACCAGACAACTGATTGTTGATGATATCCTCTCTTCTTGTGTATTTAAGACCACAGGAATATCAAGCTCTTACAAGTTACGTGCGACAACAACAGGTAAGCAGTGTCTATTCTATTTTTAGAATGGGCTTGGAAGATTGCAGTTTTATTCTAAATAAATGTTGAGGGTAAATTCTTAATAGTACGGGATGATAACAGTAATTTATCTGTAAGTAAGTATCTGTGTACTTTTTGAACTAATGTTAACATTTGTTCATGTATTATTTTTTAGACAAAGCATTCCCCCATCCTTAACTCTTAAGTCCTACTTTTAGCTGCGAACAGTATAATGCCCTCTCAATAGGAGATGAAGTGTGTGTTCACCGTATTCACTATCCACACTGTCCTCCCTCTGTGCCGACATTAGGATCCAAGCAACCTCATTCAGGCTTGCAGAGACCGCAGTTGAGTGGCATACCATCAGGCATCCAGAGAGCTGCAACAGGTCTCAGGCCGCCATCAGTGAGAAACAACACATCAGCTTCTTTAAGCACTAATAAACTTCGTGGACCTACTACAGGTACTCATTACAGGGGTCAGAATGTATGTTTTGACTGTTTATTTTATCATATATTTACAAATATGATAAATAAATGTACATTTGGCAGTACTGAGTTTTAAATGACATATGGTATTCATATACAGTTGTATTTCTGAACCCCAATAATAAACAAGCAGCTAGCAAGACAAGACGCAATGAGATTCCTTTTAATGTTTGTGTTTTATTTATTTTATTTATTTATAATTACCAGCAACACATGAAAAATCCTACAAAATAATCTCCCTTTTGACTACAATGTAATGTTATGATGTAATGTTTTTTGTTCTTTATACACAAGCAGCTACTAACCCTGTGACGAAGACTTCACAAGCAAAGAAGCAACGCTTAACCAGAGGGGAAGCTTTGCCAATAGCAAAGAGAAAGAAAATGACCTGTAATGTAAAAATGGGTAAAAAAAGAAGCTACTTTCATTTCAAAGAATTGCTGCTTAGTATTTGCACAAAAGTTGTTGTGATGGGGTTCAAAAACTGGACTTTTCTCTACTTACTAAATTCACACTCACTTTTTTCTCAACCTTTCAGATACTCCCTTACCGTATGGTAGTGGTGAAACCTCACCATCTTCCTGTGATGCTGCAAATGCATCCAAAAACCTGAAACGGCCCACAACCAGTAAGAGAGCTTTGCCAGCTAAAACCCAAAGGGATGGTAGGTTGGGAGTGTACCACACTGTGTACTCGCACAGTGTATGCCAGATTGTGATGTTGTTTGTTGCTGGAGGATGTCATGGTCTAGTGAGTTCAGTAACCTGGACTCTATGCGAGTTACTTCCATGTTCTTTATCACGTGATTTCAGATGCTGCAATGCGAGCCAGTACTGCTGCTGAAATCTCAACATCTTGCGATGCTGCTAGCAGAGCGAAACTGAAACTGCCTACGAGCAGCCATAAAGCTCTGCTCGCTAAACCCAAAGGCCATGGTAAGAACTGAGATGCCAAAGATGGACAGCTGAGGCGACTGGAGGTTTAATTAATTTATTCAAACTGATGTTAGGTGCCTACTTGACAAGTCCAATAACCTACTTAGAATATTATCTAATATGATTTGTTTAAAGGCTGTTTACAGGCTGAACAACTGAATATTAAGATCTTGTACTTATGTCCATCTTTAGGTTGTTTTGAAATAATTATTTTCCTGCATCAGCCATCTTTCTTGTTAACAACTCCGTTTAAAGTTGGGTATTGTAGTTTATTTTTGGTGACATTGGGCCAAAATTCCATACTAACCTTTTCAGCATATTGTAATTCAATGACGCCGAAATAATAACTACCTACCCAAGCTTTAATCACACATTATTTTGTGTAAACAACTAGTGGAGGTTTTATGTTTTCTGATGCTGCAAAAGTTTGGTTTATATCGATAATGCTTGTCCAGTAATGTTTGAAGTGACACAAATGTTCAGCTATGATAAGATGAACATATCTATCAAGTCAAACTGTCCCATTGTATAAATTGCTACACTATTAAAGAGCATTGGGGTCTTGCATTAATGAATAAGGCAATGAAAAGTAACCTAAATTAATTGTATAGACCAGTTTGAGAATTTAACTTCAAACTGGTGTGTCTGGATAATAACGGCATTAAGCCACCATGACCACATGGCGTTGGTTGGAGGAAGCATGAGTATTATATGGAAGTTATACATCAGGTAGTCGCCCACACTTAACCAAGTCTGATATACAGACAATAGAAAACTGACGATAGAAAATGATTTGACGGAGACCATTCCCTCAGTAATGTAATGATTGAAATTGTATTGCAGGTTGCGCCAACTGCGTCATGCTTGAACAACAACTCAAAATGAAATCAGAAGAAATAAGGAAACTGAATGAAGGTATGACTCGTTACTGTGGTTTTGTGTAAATATAGTTTTATTGCAACTTACTTAGAAAACCCCATGCTGCAATGTTCTGAAATTAAAGAAATATCAGTGCTTTTTGTTTGTTTTTTACAGCGCTGCTGAAGAAAAGTAAAGAAGAGGAAGCATAAAAGTATATTAATGAACTGCTGTAAAATTAAGATTATGATTTTATTAATAAACCTAAGGGTCCACTTCTTACTCTGAAAGTTATGCATGCTTCATCTGTGATATTTGAATAAATATGTGAAGTATCTGAAGAGTGAATTGTGCTTTGTATTTTATTATTATTACCATCTTTGCTACAAACATGGATGTATAAAGAGAACACATTATGGGACCCATAACAGATAAATGGTGACCTTTCCGCCCGCTGGGGGGCAACATAACGCGAGGCCCTGTCCCGTGGATGTGTTGCAGACCATCTCTATTCTTCGTCGATCTACGACTCACTTCCTTTCCTGACGCAAGCACCCGGCGAGGCTGTTGCACGCCTTTAATTTGTGGCCGTTTTACAGCAAAACTGGATTTTATAACCATTCAAAATAGACAGTCACACCACAGGATATATTTCACAAGGACGTAGGTAAGTCTGGCTCAATATTTGACTAACTTATGGTTGGTTACATGTCGCTTTAGTATATTTACCGGCTACACATGCGGAGAGGGCCCCTTGCTCACTAGTTAGGTGCTAGCGTTAGCTTAGCAACAACCCCGCGCCACGTTAGCGTTAGATCAGATATAAATCAGCGTTAGCTTGCACATGAATATGCTACAGTATGCGCTTACGTTGCTTTAGTTATGAATTAACGTATCGTAGCGGCAACTAACGTTTGTTTAGTTTTATGGGTTACTTGCAATCCATCTGTCAAAGCTAGCTAGTTTAGCGCAGGTTGTCTCGTAACGTTACAGACGCAGGTTTCTAACTTTCTAACGGCTGCCCCGTCGACTTTGTTCCGGGAAACGGCATATCTATGTGCCATAATCATGCCAATTGTTGCTAAATTAACATTTTTAAAGAATGTTTACGCTGCCATTCAAAGTCTTTAATGTGTGCTTAAAGCTAGCTCTAACGTTAGTTTCTTATTGAGTAGTTGCATAGTGACAGTAGCTAACGTTAGCTAGCAAATAATAGCTAGCTTGACAAAACGCCGTAAATCTTGTTTTTCTCGTATCGCACCAGCAACAAACTGAATTGTTATGTCTTGCATCGTCTTTTTACGTTAACCATGTGAGAGACATTCTTGTTCCTACTTGTGTGATGCTGTTTCACGACATGACCCAGCAGCAGTAACTTCAATGGACGACTACTATTCAATTCAATTCCCTTTAATTGAGGCACATCACTTTAGTTTTGGCTTCATGATTCAATTATTACAATATTGCCTTTTCTTTTATCTCATTTGTTAATGGGAAGCTGAACTATTCATGTGCACAGATGTAAACAGATCAGCTGTAATGTCTTCACCATTCCTCTCATGATGTCCTTTTGTCTTCACAGATTGACCGCTTCCTTCAGCAATGTCTCGTTTCTTTGCCACCGGGTCTGACAGCGAGTCAGAGGAGTCTTCATCGGCCGATGATCTCACTCTTAAAGCACCCGGAGCAACCTTTCAAGCAGTCAGTACAATTTACTACAAGTACTGTCATCAGGACTCAAATTCTTACTTTTCGTAGTAATCTCACTCATCCACATGGTTTTCACAGGTCGTTGCTTCTCAGTGATGATGAGGAGGACACTAAGAGAGTGGTGCGCAGCGCCAAAGACAAAAGGTTGGTGTGGTATCTTTTTAAGCGGCACATCTCAAAGAATGTACCGATTGTCTTATCGGGTGTTGTTCTTAATGCATTATTCTTATATCTTAGGTTTGAGGAGTTGACCAACCTCATCAAGACGATCCGAAATGCTATGAAGATTCGTGACATGGCCAAATGTCTGGAGGATTTTGAGCAGTTATGTCGAGCCTTCCTCAAAAGCAAGACTATAGTGGACAAAGAGGGTGTTCCCCCTTTTTACATCCGTCTTCTGGCCGACCTGGAGGACTACTTGAACCAGGTCAGTAGCTCAGATTCAAACCACAACTCAAAAAAATACAAACTATGTAATATGTATATTAATATATGTGTATATATATGTAATCCCAGTCCCCACTTTTCCAGTGCAATATAAATAATGAAGATTATTTTCTCTCCAGCTTTGGGAGGACAAAGAGGGAAAGAAGAAGATGAACAAAAACAACGCAAAAGCCCTCAGTACACTACGTCAGAAGATCCGCAAGTACAACAGAGACTACGAAACAGAAGTTGCTGCATACAAGGAGGTAAATTGGGAAACTTTCTCTTAGTGGTCATGTGCTTCAAAACATACATACATTTAGGTGGTTGATGTCAGAGGCGGGAGGCTGTTTCAAAGTGAAACATGAATATGTGTGTGAATTAGTAAGAGAGGAGCACTTGTCTTTTCTGCATTACCAACATATGTGCCAATCAAGCTGCTCAGTAGGCCACCAGATCAGACTGTCTGTACCTGGCAGCTTCCATATGTGTGTAACTTTAAAAGTGTATCGGGAAACAGCCTGGCTAAAAATATAATCTCTTTTCTCTGTCTGTTAGAACCCACAGGAGTCTGCTGATGAAGAGGAAGAGAAGGAGGCAGGGGATTCAGGTAAGCTTGCTGTTAAAGCAAGTTTTTATGTTAAATCACAACATTTCTGTGACATGTACAAGAACAATCTGTGTCCATCATAACATCAGAGCAGAAAGGTGAAATATGTTTGCATATAGAAGATGTTTGATGCCTTTCGGGGTCCTGTAGCACACTTCACGTACATTATTGCATAAGCTACACACATTAATCATACAAGTGTATCACCCTACCTGTTTTCAGTGTCTTGTGAATCGAGTTGGTATTTAATGAAAGTGTGGGAGTAGAATTTAATTTACAAATAGTGCAGGCATTCAAACTCGTCTTACAGAAGTGTTTGAAATGTTCCTTATTTTTTTATAATGAAAATGGTTAACCAATGTTGCCAGGGCCAAAATGTTGAAATATGCATTTAGTTTTATTACCTCCTAAAGTCACTTATAGACACTCATTTACTCCCAGAGAGAAAACGACACTAGTGTTTGCCACAGACCAGCCGTTACAAACATAAAACAATAGTATGCTTGTATCAAGATTACAGCTGAACATCTGAATGTTGGGTGAAAGCATCATCTCTAAAATTCATTCTAATTTTTGTTCTACAAGGTTCATCTTCTGATGGCGAGGAAGAGGGAGACGAAGAAGGAATGTCAGCGAAGGCCTTCCTAAAGAAAAAGCCTGAGCCTATCCCAGATGCCAGCAAGTTCCTCAAGTCTGCCAAGGGATCCGGGGTAAGAAGCCAGCATGCCATATGAGAATGTAGTACAGAGAGAACAACAAGAAACATGCTGCCGAAGACCTCGTTCTAATGTGAGATCATTTAATGGATCTTTTCTCCCTTGACAGGATGAGTCTTCCTCTAGTGATGATGACGATGATGATGAAGACTGGGGATCAGACACTGTAGACAGTGGCAGTGATAGCACGGATGAAGAGGGTGTAAAGAGCGCTTCCTTAGCTCTGGTCTTCCTCAAGAAGTGAGTCTCCCTCTCTGCATCTTTTGGTTTACAAGAAAATATGAACAAAACGGGACACGGCAACACAAAGCGAAACTTTTTACTTTCCCTTTTTATAAAGTTAATGGTAAATTGCAGTACGTGAGGTAATACAGTTGCTTTCCCTCTTACAGTACCATGTTTACTTACCACCACACACACTGTCTGTCCTCAGGGCCCAGGAGAGTGATAAGCCCAGTGAAAAGAAAATCGGCAGGAAGAAGAAGCCCAAGAAGAAGGAGCGGCTTGAGGAAGAGGGTGAGGAGGAGGGTGGAGATGCAGCTGGAGGCTGGCAGGAGGTGAAGGGAGGCGCCCCTATGGTCAAGGTAAAGAAGACTTCATGATAAAAGTATTTTTTAGATTTACTGCTATCAGATTGTTGCTGCTAAAACAAGATGAGACAATAGATGGGATGCACTCATCCATGTTTGTCTTTGCTACAAAGCCTTGTAATTTATTTTAGCACAGGTTCACTGCAGGCCCAGTCCAAGTGAATCAGCACATTATGTATATATGTATGTTATGTGGTGTATTTACTTTGACAGGAAAAGCCCAAGATGTTTGCCAAAGGCACAGAAATCAACGTACCAGTGGTTGTGAAGAAGCTGAACGAGATCCTGCAAGCAAGAGGCAAAAAGGGCACTGACAGGTCCGCACATATTACTCTTCATAATACTCTTTAAATCCGCAATGCGTGTGCCATGTACACTTATGTCCAATAAACAAACTTCGTGGAGAAACACTTTGACAAGCCAAGTAGGAACCTCTTATTTACCCTCGCATATCTGTCATTTTTCTTTGTTAGTATTGTAAATGTCAAGAAATGGAAAAGTGCAACATTTATAATAATAATCTGCAGAAAATATGACAAATGTTCTAATTTTGGCGATTTCTCTAATCCAATCTCCACTTTTATGCTCCCTCTGACAGGGCTGCCCAGATTGAACTGCTTCATGCTCTGGTAAACATCGCCGCTGAGAATAACTTGGGCCAAGGTATCCTGGTCAAGATTAAGTTCAACATCATCGCCTCCCTGTATGACTACAACCCCAACCTGGCAGCCTTCATGAAGGTAAATCTAAATGTTACAAGTTCTGTTAAAGTTTGAATGATGAATCTAAAGGATTTGAACAACACAAAATGTAGAATCAATATTCATGCTTATATATTGATATACTATAGCCATTAGAATTCCTTTTATAGTATTTGATGTTAACATTATGCTCAACTGTCAGGACTGATCCTGGTGTTACAAATGGAATAATTCTAACTTTGTTTCTCTTAAGCCCGATATGTGGAAGACGTGCCTGGACTGTATCGATGAGCTGCTGGACATCCTCTTCGAACACAACGACATCTTCATCGGGGAGAACATCGCAGAGGACAGTGAGAGTCTCATCATCTCAGACCAGGTATGCCATCTTCTCTCCTGTTTGTTTTTGACCTTTCTGGTATTTTCTGGTGGCCGCTTGTCCGTGCTGATGTGTAGACCATCCCAGCGACCATGTCTTTGTTGTATGATCTGTCTTGTGTGTTATGAGGTTTATCTTCATTTATGGAAGCATCGTTTGTATGGAAATGTTTTGCACAAACTGCTAAATGTTTGGTTTTGAGAGGATAACATTGTAATAAAAATAAATATTTATTACTTGTGTGTTTGTCAGCCATTCAGGGTGCGTGGATGCATCTTAACGCTGGTAGAGAGGATGGATGAAGAGTTTACCAAGATCATGCAGAACACTGATCCCCACTCACAAGGTACCAGAAAACAAACACTCGTGAATTATTTTTAATTGTGAGTATTATAATTTTAGATGGGAATGTAAATCCTCGAGTATTGGAAGTTGATGTTGCTGCATCTTTGGTCTTCCCAGTAGCTCATTGCTCTTTTCTCCACTCTTTCTCCAGAATATGTTGACAATCTGAAGGATGAGGGACACGTCTGTGGCATCATTGACCGGCTGCTCGACTACATGGAGAAGAAGGGCTGCGCAGAGGAGATTTGCCGCATCTACCTCCGCAGAATCATGCACACCTACTACAAGTTTGACTATAAGGCTCACCGGCGCAGCCTGGGCCTTCAGGGAGAGACCAAGGTGAGAAAAGCTCGGGAGTGGTGCAGCCTGTGTGAGAGAGAAAGACACATGACTATTTAGCAAGTAAGGGAACCGAGTTTAACACGCTAGCTCTATCGACAGATTTACATTTTTAAATGATAAGTGACATAATGGCCTAAATTAGGAAAAACCTCAGTGTAGTTGGGGTGCCACGATTCGATTTTAACTTTCTTTCTTTTGTTTTTTTTAACACTGACTGCTATGCTATTGTTGGACTAGCGCAGGGGTCGCAACCTTTTTGGCTGGGAGAGCCATAAAAGCCAAATATTTATTAACGTATTTCCTTGAGAGCCATATATTTAATAAATTTGAACGTAACTTAATGCGTGCATTTTTTAAGAATAACACATCTCTGAGTACTAATAGCAGTATCAGCGTTGCATTGAACAGGTGCTCTTTTATTGAATAAACTAAACGCTTACGTTATTTATCTCATTTATGTGCACGTTTCAGTGTTTACTGCACGGGTGTCAAACTCAAGGCAATTATATCCGGCCCACGAGAAAATATATGTCTGTCATAAGTGGCCCGCCGGTTTTGGTAATTACATCAATGCATGGCACAACCACGGGGAAAGACATTTGACGAAGTATCTAAATGTGTGAGAAATGAAACTGTCCCGGGACAAACTGACGGGACTGACGACAGATGGAGAGTCTGCGATGTGATGAAAAGAGCGGACTAGTGGGCAGGATGCGGGAGAAGATGCACCGTCAGCTGCATCTTACACCAGGAAGCGCTGTGGTGTAAAGCTCTGGAGATGTAATAAGCACCGTAACACAGAAAGGAAACTTTCTAAGAGTGAGTCGAGGGAAAGTGCTGAATAGATTTTTCGAGTTGCGTGAGGAAATCTGCCAGTTTTTGGAAAGACACCACAGATCTCTGGGACGATGTGAGCGGGACTGTTAGTGCGACATAACGAAGCATCTCACTGTTAAAGCTGCAGCTTCAGGGCCGTGTGATCACGGACATGTGTGATGCAGTGAGAGCTTTCTAAGCCGAGAAGGAAGGAGGAAGGAAACTTTGGTCGTGTTTCCAAACACTGACAAATATCTCCACCGCTGTGTTCCCGACAGCATTCTGCTGATAAATTGAGCGCATTTGCCGACTTTGCAGCTCAGAAATTAAAATTGAACTGCTCAGCAACCCGTTTGCAGTTGACTTAAATATGTTCCATATCTTTTTGCACTTTATGTGTATCCTGTTCAATAAATGTGGACCGTGTTTGGCCCTCGACATAGTCCCAGTTTTTAATGTTGGCCCTCTCTGTGATTGAGTTTGACCCCCCCCCGGTCTACTGCTTGCTTTGTGCAGTTTCTCCTCTGCTCGGTTTCGAGAAGGGCGGGGCTTCACTGCCGACACACACATGTGCGAACACACCTACAGTCAGAGACAGAGCGGAGGAAAGGAGAGGGGAGAACAACAAAAAAATCCACAGCTAAAAGTTTTACTTTAAAATGACACAATATAATTATTTATTACTTGATTACTAAAATTGTCTGCGAGCCATATTGTGTCATCGAAAGAGCCATGGGTTCCCGACCCCTGGACTAGCGAGTACGTAAAGATCCACAGGTTGTTTTTATGCCCAAAAATCCTTTGTTTACATTCTCAAGTTCTTTAAAAACAAAGGCCTAAAATAATGGCCATATTTATTTTTGGGGCTGTACCACACTAAGGCCATATGGTTCAAATATAAATTAGAATTTTGAATTTCCATACCAGCAAAAAGCCTATATTTCTGGATGCCAGTGCGTTTGTATGTAGACAGTGTCTTGCCAGGAGGTGAGCAGCCGTCTATGGGAGTTTATCAGCGAGTTGTGTTTCTCTGTCCGCCGTTTAGTCCGAGCAGGACCAGGAGGAGAGCGAGGGGGAGGACAGTGCTGTGATCATGGACCGTCTCTGCAAGTTCATCTACGCCAAGGATCGTACCGACCGTATCCGTACCTGCGCTATCCTCTGCCACATCTACCACCACGCTCTGCATTCACGCTGGTACCAGGCCCGCGACCTGATGCTGATGAGCCACCTGCAGGACAACATCCAGCACGCTGACCCGCCCGTACAGGTAGGCACACGGTACTAATTTAGGGTTCATAGTTGTTCTCTTGTGTAGCCTTGTGTCTAACTACCTATTTCTCTCTTGTCTAGATCCTGTACAACAGAACCATGGTCCAGCTTGGCATTTGCGCATTTAGGCAGGGCATGATTAAAGATGCCCACAATGCCCTGTTGGACATCCAGTCTTCTGGCCGTGCCAAGGAGCTCCTGGGTCAGGGTTTGCTCATGAGGAACATGCAGGAGAGGAACGCAGAGCAGGAGAAGATTGAAAAGAGAAGACAAGTAAGTCCTACACAAGCGGTAAACCCAGGGTTAAGATCATGTTAGTTTGTCTAGTTGATAAACCTGCTAGGTGTAATCTCTGATGGAGACAGAGGACCTCCCTGAGAACCATGTCGGCAGGTTTCTTCGATCATATTATGAACAACTTGTTATGTAAACAAAGTGGCAATATACATTGATTGCTGTGGGTATAAAGGCATTCTGTAAACCTTTCGCATTTGCATTTATGGTAATAATTTAGAAGTGCTCTAGGCTTCCAGAAATTCATAGTACCCAGTTGATGAATCCTACTTTCCTCTAGTACCACAATGACACGTGTAAGCTCAGTATTGCGTTCCAAGCATTGGGAATACTTAAAGAGCATTGCTTTAACCTCCCCCACAGGTGCCATTCCACATGCACATCAACCTGGAGCTGCTGGAGTGTGTGTACCTGGTGTCAGCCATGCTGCTGGAAATCCCCTACATGGCCGCTCATGAGTTTGACGCCCGCCGCAGGATGATCAGCAAGCAGTTCCATCACCAGCTTAGGGTGGGGGAGAGACAGCCACTGCTGGGTACGTAACATGTCCCCTGACAACTCTTTACACCAGGATGTTTAATCCAGAGAGAAAGCAGAGAGGATAACTGTGGCTCTCTTTGTCCCACAGGACCCCCAGAGAGCATGAGGGAGCACGTGGTGGCTGCCAGCAAGGCCATGAAGATGGGAGACTGGCGTACCTGCCACTCATTCATCATCAATGAGAAGATGAACAGCAAGGTCTGGGACCTGTTTCCTGAGACGCAGCGAGTGCGCGAGATGCTTGTCAGGTTAGCATACACAACTCTCATCCATCAGTTTAATTTCATTATTATTTACAAATATAAACTCATTGTGCTTCCCTACATTTTCCTTTTTATAGGAAGATCCAAGAGGAGTCACTGAGGACTTACCTGTTCACTTACAGCAGTGTATACGACTCCATCAGGTGAGCACAAGAAGCTACTGCCCGTTACTACTAAAGCACTGGTTTGTGTAGACCAGTGAGCGTTTAGCTGAAGCCTTTGTTTATATCAGATCAGGTGTTGCACTGCCTACTCGTGTTTATGCAAACGACAAATGTTGTTACTATTTTTGCATCTGTCCTTCAGCATGGGGACACTATCTGAGATGTTTGAGTTGGAGATACCCACAGTCCACAGCATCATCAGCAAGATGATCATCAACGAGGAGCTGATGGTAAGTTTCATGGCTTCTCATTTTATTAAGTCTACATGCAACACAAGTGTTGTTGAATTTCCGCTAAAAAGCAATTCCCTCAATTGAAGTTCTAAATGAATTCTGTCCTCTTGCCAACAGGCGTCTCTCGACCAGCCCACACAGACCGTAGTGATGCACCGCACAGAGCCCACCTCCCTGCAGAACATGGCCCTGCAGCTGGCTGAGAAACTCGGCAGCTTGGTGGAGAACAATGAGCGCGTCTTCGACCTCAAGCAAGGTATCTACGGAGGCTACTTCAACAGAGGTGAGTTCGGACAACACGCTTCACTCTATGCAATACATTACATGAAGATGTTGTCTTCGTTATTATTATAGGTTGATAAATGCTTTCTTGGAAACATTAGTAACGGGTTGTTCTTTGCATTACAGATCAGAAAGGTGGCTACCAGCAGAACAAGTCTTACAACAGAGGTATGTTGAGCCGCACTGATCGCTGATCTTCTGCAGAGGCTGTTGCTTCATTGCTGCTTTAATATTTTCAGCATCTCCTGGAACACATTCCTAGTGTTGCACTTGGTTGTTCACATGGAAAGGGAAATTGTGAGTCATCAGAAAAGCTCTCAGCCCCTTTCTGAAAGGTTCAGAGACTTTGGCGGCCACATTGGGAACAACTGAAAAAAGACGCTTGTACAAAACAAAACACTACGTGGTCATAATCTTCAATTGTTGCGTCGTGTAAACCATTTAAACATGTTTTCCTCGTTGCACGTTCACAGATCAGAATAGGGGAGGCTACAATCGAGGTGGTTACAGAAATCAAAACCACCAGAACCAAGACGGTCACCAAGGCGGCGGCTACCAAGGTCACGGCGGAGGAGGAGGCGGTGGCTACCACGGTGGCGGCGGAGGAGGCGGCGGCTACCACGGCGGCGGAGGAGGCGGCGGCGGCGGCTACCACGGTGGCGGCGGAGGAGGCGGCGGCTACCACGGTGGCGGCGGTGGAGGCTACCACGGTGGCGGAGGCGGCGGCTACCACGGTGGCGGAGGCGGGGGCTACCGTGGGGGCGGCGGCTACCAAGGTCGCGGAGGCGGCGGCTACCAAGGTCGTGGAGGCGGCGGCGGCTACCAAGGTCATGGCGGTGGAGGCGGTGGCTACCAAGGTCACTGGCGGTGGAGGCGGCGGCTACCAAGGTCACGGCGGCGGAGGCGGCGGCTACCAAGGTCACGGCGGCGGAGGCGGCGGCTACCAAGGTCACGGCGGTGGCGGATACCAAAGCCACCAAAACTACTGAGCTTGGAACATGTGGATTTCAGTCTCGCCCCCTGGACGAGTCTTCATTCCATGATCATAACAACAACACGGGTTTCTGTGTGTTGTTCTCCTTCATTTGACTCAAACTGCTGATTCAGCTGAAAGTTATTGCAGTCCAAGTCTTTCTCACTGCAGTCGCATAGTGTGGTTTCTCAGCGCGGCCAACTTCTTTGGATGAACGTGACGAGTTTTTAAGGTTATTATTGCCAATAGAAAATTGTAAACGTGGACATTGCAGTGTGGCTAGCTTGTGGCAGTACAGTCAGGTGACGGACGCGTCAAGTATTGTTGACTTATACTTATTAAATAAACAATTACACAAATGAAATGGTGTGTTTTGTGTTCTGTTTTACACTTTTCATATAACAAAAACAAAAACCCCTCTCCTCCACATCAGGGAAAATGATTTACATTAGATCTCAGATGTTTCGTTACCTTCGCTAAGGACGTTGTGTGTTCTTGAAACTTGAAGGGTTAACGTGGGTCAAGGCAGAAACCATTACACTTTGGAGCGGATTCAAATTGTGGCAGATAAACAAATGATCTACAAACAGGATACAGGATCTGACTTTCAGGCGACTTGAAAGAAGGAAAACAAACACAAGGGAGTCTCGGCCTTATGAAACGAAATGTAAATACTTTGGATTTGTCCCTCTTGTTTGAACTGCTGAAGTAGTTAGACCATCCGACGAGCAGATCTGGATTTGTGATGGTGATATTCCTACAACCTCCAAAAGTAAAAATGTAATAGGTCAGATCAGTGAGACTCGGGCAAAGAGTAACCAGCAGACACCGGACTCGGTCACTTTCACTGACGTATTCTCTTGTTACTAATTATTTGTTGCTTCAAAAGTGTGAAACAGCTTTTGTTTGTTTGGCAACACGTTACTTATTACATGGATAACTGACCTTCAGCTACACGGGAGTTCTGACGGCAGAACAAATTGTCCAAACTTCACAAATCATTGTTGAACTTTTTGTTCTCATTAAATCATTTTACTGCAGATGATCAAAACTACTTTTACTTATTGCAAGTTTCATGCTTTATGTACATACATTTCAACATACAGTAGGTCGTAGCTTTCTTTCAAGCTCTTTGGGTATCACACGCATGGATTCCTTTTCCTTTGTGTTTCCATGTTGCTTCCTTATTCTACACCATGTTCTGATTGGGAACCTTAATATGAGTGTGTCAAGTGGATCAGCACCAATGTCTCTTCTCTGTGCTGGTGGCCTATTCTCGGCCTCCCCTCAGAGTCAGTCTCCTGAAGAGCTCTTGCCTCAGTAGGTCCCGCTCTTTGCGGATTCCCTGCAACACGGTGCGATTCTCCTGAGCCCGACGCACCAGGTAGGGGAGCGTGTCGTCCACTGAGCCGTATGGCACTGACTTGTATACGGCATACCCCTCCTTAGCTGGAGGGAAGAGGAGAGAAAGAGTATTTAAGCATTTCAATCTTAGTTTACATGCAGGTTGTGTCAGTATTGCTCTCCTACAACTGAAAGCAACACAGCCGTGTGTTGCATCACGCTTTAGTTTAAAGAGTGGAGGCACAGCTCACCCAGAGTGAGGGAGACGTGATCACACATGCCCAGCAGCTGGCCGAAACACACTGAGCCGCCATCATGGTCTATCCCCAACTCCTCCATCCTGAAGATGTAATACACAACAGCTACATCATATGTAACTCAACCAGAGGCTCGAGACCACACTAGGGATCGCATGATACATTCGAGAGGGTCTTGAGATCTAGCATTAGACTCCTATAATGACATTGTTGGACTCACCCAGTGACATCACTCGAGGCAATTTATCTGGAGCCACTAAAGGCTTTATACCATACGTACCATACCATACATAACGTGCAGTTGTTCTCAGCAACACTGTTAAACACTTTCTGATGTCTACCATCAATAACAAATCATGCTAGAAAAGGTTATGCTGTTTTAGGGGTTAAACTTCTCTCTGGTTGAACTGGTAGACCTTGATTTAAGGGTCAAAGGCCAAACAGGTTTGGAATCACTGATACACATCAAGAGAAGGTCAAATGAGACGAGGGAGACACATTCCTATTCATCTGGTTGTTTGTGTTGTGTTAGGGTTTCAGATATAATACTTATCTAAAGTACCATGTGATCTTCGCTTCATGTGGTCTGACCTTTTGGCGGCTTGTCTCACTGACACCTCGTTGTGAGTGGCGACTATGATCCTGTAGCTCTCCGGTTTCTGGGAAATGGCTTCCAGCATCACATCCAACGAGCCGTTATAACTGCACAAACACGTGTGTGGGAGTCAAGTTCACCGTCAGAAATGATCTGTGTGTTTTCAATAAGGCCAAAATGTACTCCACGCAACAGAAACAAATGATTAATGACCGCTGCCTCTGATCCACCTCTCATTGGTGTCCTCCCAGCACCGGTGCACGGGGTCCAGGCGACCCTCTTCCTCTGCCAGCTTCCTCTCTTTGTCCATGTAGGCTCCTCGTACCAGCTTGACCCCCAGACAGAAGCCCTCGTTCTCGGACAGGCGCAGAGCTTCTAACAGGAGAGACCTGGACTCCTGACAGACACCGACGGAGAGGAGACTATTTTATAATGTAAGAAACACTGACTTGGTCTTATTAACTACGGTATTCGGTCCAAATAAAATAAATGTTATTATAATAGTTGCCTTCAGGTAACACTGATATGTGTTCCAAATCCAGGCGCCATCTTTGTTAAACTTCTTCATCATCGCCATGGTGACAAGAGAGAGGGCGGGGTTCATGTAGGTGTACTCTGCATCAACCAGGACGCGGACTTTGTTTACACTTGCCTAAAAAAAGGAAAATCGGTCTTTAAAATAAATTAGTTTAAAGATGCAAAGTAGTAATTCAGACTTACAAAACAACATCACTTTGATGCAATTCTCCTTCCCTTCACATCTGTACCTCTGCTATTTTGTTAAGTCTCTGCAGGCCGCAGAGGAAATGGGCAACATCACTTCCATCTAAACCAGGGAAGTTGATTGGCTGAAACAGGCAGAAAGGTCAGAGGTCATTTATATAACAGACCTCATCAACAGGAAAAGGAAGACGTCTCACAAACGGGGTTATTGTGTTGCACTGCGGACGTACCTCTCCGTCCATAGCTCTGACAACGAGGTTCAGGTCATACGGTTGTTGTGCGATGAGGCTTGTGAGTTTCACCTGAATAAAAGCAACACAGAGAGAGACACAATGTCTAAAATCCAAGAACAAACTGGAACAGCCGTGGACAAATCAAACACTAAAATGTGTATTCTTATCTGTTTTTCCCACGTTTTTGAACTACACTCAGTCTGATAGCGTTTGAGTTCAGAAACCTGGGAATCCTTGTAACCTAAATGCACTATTGATTAGCATTTGAAATTGGATTCAACATGCATTTCGTGCATAGTAACATGTAATGTACAGGTAATATGTTAGTAGCAGTGTAATTGAAACTGTCCTGGTGAGTAATTTCCTAAAAGCATTATGAATGGTGAGTGAAAGCGTTGCCTTACACACAGCTCCGGGCTGAGCAGGGCTGTGATCTTCAGCTGCATCATCGGGTCTCTGCTCCACGTGTTGCTGTGGGATATCTGCACACATTCCAGCATGGCCTCCATGTTGTCGTCATATCTCTTCTCTCTGGTGGGTGACAAAAAAACCAACATAAGGCAATAATGTACTTTACTTTCCTTGTCTTGTAAAACAGCAGTGTAGAGGAAATGTTTGTTTCCAGTAGAGCTGGAAGAGAGACTTCCTAAATCAGCAATAATAATCAATTTCTCTAAGACCCTGTGATATCAGCAACCGCCAAGCCATGAACAGCCTTTGTATTAGTATTCCTTTAAATTTAGATCTTCTTTTCGAGCCTGAGCACACTGAGTTATTAACAATTTGTGGTACCCCGTGCCCTCTCCCAGATCCTCCTCGATTGGTACCGCCAGCATGGGCCTCAGTCCAAGCAAGCTCATCTTCTCCATGGACTTAGAGATCTCACTCTCATTCTCTCCCGCCACAAACTGGGCATACACGGTGGGACGCATCAGCAAGGAAAACCCTCGTCTCCCCAGCAGGGTGCGCGCTACCGACATCAACTGAAAGGAGAGGAGAAGAAGAAGGTGTAGTGGACAGAGGAGGTGAAGAAAAGTGATGGAGAGGAGGATGGGGATTCATGAGGTGACATAGAAGCAGTGGGGGACAGGAACTCAGTAGATGTACAAGTTTGAGGTATTTAGACTTCAGTTCATGCCACTTTTTACTTCTCATTTAAGTCGTGGGGTTTACATTTACATTACTTACTGTAATGTAATGTAAATGTAATTCCCTTATGCGCTGAGAGGGTTTAAGGACAGAGGGAGATGTATGCTGTACAGTCTGTACAGTCCACAGAGACAAATGTGTCATTTGTGGTATTGGGCTGTATAATAAATACATTTGATTTGAGTTGTGAGCGTGTGAAAGAGTTTCACCGTCCAGAGATCAGTCCGCTTAATAAAGAAATAGTTCAGTTCAATTCAGTTCCACGACAAACAAACAAAAAACGAATGCAACTCAAAAGTCAGCTCCGGGTTTTTACCACAGATCCCCTCAAAAACAAACAAACCAGGAAATACAAACACAAATAACAGCGGCTGCAAGCTCAGTAACATTACAAACACCTGCCAGTCAACGCGCTCCAATCCTGAGGGTAAAGCTTGTTTTCCTCCTCTGAAAAACACAAAAACATGCTGTGCCGTTGAGACATGTTCTTGAGGGTTGTGTTTGGATTATTGAAAGATTTGGGGCGTTAACTGTCTGTGTGAAAGAATGAAGAATGAGCTGGTGGGTGTGTGAAGTGGCTCCGACAGCAAGACGCAACAACATACTTTTACTTGCGTAACATTTCCAATTCGGGACTTGTAACTGAATAATTTTTACAGTTAGTACTTTTACTTAAGTATACTTAATACTTCCTCCACCACTGCACAGAAGCACTTATTTTGCACATGTTTTGTCATGCACTCAGGCAGACAGTGTGCAACATTACACCGCAGTACGACTGATTAAGATCCATGCCTCACACACTCTTTTTTTTTTTATCCATTCACTCAGTCAGCCTTAATAATAATAATCACGCATGTCAAACTCAAGTCTTACCTTCCCACAGTTGTTGACAAGCACAGGGAAGGAGCAGAGGCGGAAGATGCCCAGAGCACGCAGCAGCTCACCCAAACTCTTCACCCTGAATGCACTGGGATCCTCAAAGGCCAGAGTTGCTGAGGGATGGTTGGGCTGCTTGACCGCCGCCGCCCTGGACGCCGTAGTACCCAGCAGCCTCAGCGACAAGAGGTGAGGGAGTGAAGGACGCAAGGGAGAGCACATCATCATCATCCCTAGAAAAGTGTTCCCGACTCAGCTTGTAAGTTTTCCTTTTGTTTTGATTTTGAGGTGTGTATCATCTGCTCAATGAGGAAGCTGTGTGTGTGTGTGTGTGTGTGTGTGTGTGTGTGAAAACCTGAAGGATAGCAGCAGTGTGGTGCTGTCAATGAATTAACAGTGAACGATAGTATCAGCTAAAGAAACAAAAAAGTGTTTTTAAAACAAAACAAAGAGTTTTACAATAAAATTGTGAAAGAAATAAGTCGGTAGAAACACCTTAGCCTCCTTCACTGGAGTGACTCTGAAGACCTGAATGATGGAAAGCTAAGCAGGTGGGACAGTAGAATTCCTCATTTATGGCTTACTCACTGGTTAATAAATGACTGAATTTAGGTAAACATCAAGTTGACCCTTAGCATCAACCCGCACGTATTTGTCAACAGAATAGACATAAAAGCTCACTGTCATGTATGAAAACATTTGACATTATAGATCTAGCTTTTCTTGTTGTTGCTAGAAGAAAATTAGAATTAATTCGGCTGTAAAAGGCAATACTAGGCTTTGATTTGGCATTCAGATAGTAGTTCAATCAAGTGGGTCAAGTAGCATGAAATTCAACCTTTTGAATGAATAATTACAAGTGACATAATGTTGCGATCCATGTCCATAAATGAGGAATGATACAATGTGTGTACATGCTTTTGTGAATGCTCATACATTAAACAGACCCAGGGAGGAAAGTTGACACATAACAAACGCTCGGAGAGGTCGGTTATATTCTGAGGGGGGGGGGGGGGTTGAGTTTAGACATTTTTCCAAAAAAAGACCAAGCAAATCAGCCAGGAGAGGAAATGATTAACTTCTGCTTGCTGTCAGGTACAATATCTCTGACCTGACATGAAATGATTGAAAGTCCTCTGACTTCACACACAGATCTCTCAGATCTTTGCGGGGCCGGCACCGCTGACCGACCAGGCATGAAAATACGTTGTTAAAAAAACGATTGATGTCATTCTCGACGCTAAAGGGTTGGGATATTACAATTAATTATGCAGAAATTTAAGGAGGGTCCAGAGCAATCTGTTTTAAAAAAACATTTATTTCATCTGTCATCACCAAGCAGAAGAGAGAGAGGTCAGAGGATGGGCTGGAGAACGGTGAGGACTGCAGATTGTTTCAGTCCTTTTACCCTGCCGTAAAGAAGCTGCAAGTCCACTTCAATGTCTGTTTAGCAGCAGGTTAGCTTAGCATTAAGACCAGCAATGCGGACACAGCTAGCCTGGCTCCAGCATCTCTTAAACTCCCAGATTAATGTTTTACATCTCATTTGTTTAATCCGTACATGAACTAAAGTGTCATGTTTAAAACAGGGACAGTGTACAATAAATATATTGCACCAGTTCAACTACTATTTGTTTTTTTTATAGCAGATATGGGACTCCCTTAGTATACGTAGTCCTGTGATACAGTATCAGAATGTGTTTTGTTAAGGTATTCAGTACACCAGTTAGCAAACCAACAGCTAGCAAACTTTGTGACGCTATCTATGGAGGCAGCATGGCAGCTGTTACCCATCAAAATGATGTAATTAAGTATGAGAAAAACTTCTGCAGGTCTCAGAATTTAATGAAACACCAGTCAAGAAATAGTCCTACACATAACCCCCCATAAATCATGGTTTAATGCCAAAACTCAGCAGGTACAGGGCGGGACAGATAATCAACTCAGGTAAGAACAAACGCCCAAACAGAAGAGGACAGGCAGACGGTAGGTCGGCGGCCAGGCTAGAGGATCAGGAGTTAGACGAGACAAGCAGCGTCGGCAGAAGGAAATCAGTCCAGAATGAAGTGCTGGAGAGTCTCGCATGAGTCGAAGAACAATCTGCCGATGAGTGAGTGAGCAGGAGAAGCTTAACTACTGGCTTGATTGGGCACAAGGTGAGCTGGTGAGGCGGGGTGAGTGGAAAAATACTGATTTGGATCGATTTCAATCATCAACTGAATTCTTGGGAAGACACACACACACACACACACACACACTCAAAGTACATTGGGCTACATGAAATAATGCTACACATTGCTAAAACCCCTCAAAGCGCTATCAAGCCAAAACATTTGGTCAACATTAGCGTTCTACTATATTTTAAAACACAGCTCTTGTGCTCATATCCAGGTAGGACCCCTGGGGATGGGCGTGTCCATGCTGGTGTTGTCTGTACAGATGCCTGAATGGGATGGAGAGGGATGAGTGAGGGTCCTGACAAAGCCGGAGAGGGTAGGAAGGAAAGGCAGAGTAGAGGGCTGGGGGAGGGGTGGAGGAGGGAAGATTGGAGGGAAGTGATGGATCCAGCTGAGGGAGAAGAGACGGGTGGTGCAGTACCATCTCTGGACGGTAGTGGGCAGTAGGATTGAACTGTGGGATGCCACCGATTTCAACTGGAGGGTATGAGGAGGTGGAGGGATTGGGCATGTTTTGAGGATAGGCTGTTGGTGCCATTGAGGACGCTGAAGAGACAGACTGCTGGAAAGAAGAGGAGACAGCAAAGCAAGAGGAGGGCTGGAAGGGAGGGTGAGGGTGAGGAAGGGAGGACGATGGATGAGTGAAGGAGGAGGGAGGGAAGGCCGCAGCGAGGGATGGAGCTTGGGCTTGGTGGCTCATATTTTGGAAGTGAAGAGCGTGGTGGGCAGAGCCGGGAGACACGTTTGAAAAAGACAGATTCTGCATGTGTGGAGGGACAGAAGGGAAGGCAAAAGATGTGGGGGCACCGTGAGCCGGCAGGGAGCACGGCAGACTGGGAGCCGGAGGGTGGTTGTAGTTGGGGAGAGACTGAGCGGTAACTGGAGCAGGATCAGGATTTGCAGGGAGGCTATTTGGATAGATAAATGCTGCAGAGCTTTGATCGCTGGGTGAATTATTTCCCCTGGCGATGGGTTCGCCCTGCAGAGGCTGATTCGGTTGGGCGAGCAGAGAATGAGCTGATATTTGGTCCTGCAGACCTGACTGACATGTGGACGGCGGTGCAGGAAAAGAGGTGTCCGCAGGTGTATGGGGGTTGATTGTCTCTGGGATGGTGTGATAGGTGTTGGCAGAAGGGGAGGAGGAGGACAGGAGTGTCTGCGGCGAGCAGGAGTTAGAAGGAGGCGGCGTGGGGAAGGTGAAGGAGGTTTGCTGCAGCAAGGGAGTGGTGGTGGAGGAGGAGGAGAGGATGGAGGGATAGTCGATAGGCTGAGGATTGGATGTATCTGAAGAATCGGGGATGGGGAGAGAGGAGAAGGAGGACTGAGGAAGAGGAGCTGAAGGGAAAGAGGAGTTGGCCTGAACAGCAGGGAAGGTGGAGGTGTAAGCTGGTTCACCCATAGTGTCTGATCTGTGGAGGAGAAGAAAGAAAAGATATATATAATAATAATAATAATCATTCATTGCAGCCCTACACAAGAGTACATTCCTCTCTCTCTCTCTGCACACGTACCTTTCAATCATATTCGCCACCTCACTTCCCGGCATGCCCTGCATCCCACCGGCCATAGAGATGCCGATATCAGACATCTGCGATGCCATGAATGCCTGGCCGAGATCTAGCGGCTGCTCCGGGACCAGCGTGTCCTGATAGCAGGCTCCCTCTGGTCTGAAACCACAGGAGGGGTTGGGCAGTGGGGGCAGAGAGGCCAGAGTGAGGGCCTGCAGGTCTGTGCCGGTGGTCACTGGCTGCTGCAGAAGCTCAGTAGGAGTCGCATGGATCACAGTTCACTGAGAGAGACAGATAGAAAAGTGGTGTTTTTTAGGATGAGGCAATTCGAGGCAATGTAGGGAGTAAGAGTTATATCAAAAATAATCATTTAAAGTGGACGTAAGTCTGGTTATCCCACTTACCAATATCCAAGGTTTCTATCACGTCAGATATTTTGCGCTTCTGTCTTGCATCTCTTTGTCTGCAGGGGGGGGGGAATAGTTCAGATCCTCCACAACATGCAACAATAATGCAACAGTGTGATCTATGTGGGTATTTGCTGTGAGTTACTTTTTGCTGTTCATGCCGTCCTCTCGGAAGCCTTTAGCGAAGGGGTTGGAGTTGATCTTCAGCTCCGTGATCTGGAAAGAAGAAAGTACAGTTGGTTTACCTTCCCTTCTGTTCTTGGCTCTCAGTTTCTTTTGCATTGAATCTCTTACACACAGTCTATTATTGCTGCTGCTCAAGATACTGCCGCGTAGAATCTCTTCTTAACCTCGAACTGCACTCGGTGCAAGTCATTCTGTGCAGAATCATTAGCACATCTCTTAATATATAAATGTAGTATTAAGGTACCTTGTTGTTCTGGTAGGCGGTGACTGTGAGAAACTGTGTCTCAGGGAAAACGAAGGAGTGTTGCCCTCCGCCCCACCTCAGCACGTCTCTGGCTTCAATGACATGGATTCTGGGCTGGTAGCGATGCAGCGAGTGCAGGATTATCTGCAAATACAAGAAAGGAGATGCAACATACAGACAAAACCTACCAGTGAAGGTTGGGTGGTGTTTTGTGCTGCGCCAGTCAGGCGGCGGTACTCACGTGTCCCTGTGAGTCCAGTGTGTTGTTGGTGAGCTTGGCGTGGTGAAACGAGATGGTGCGGCTCTGCCAGTGAGCACCTGTGGCAGGTGAGTCCGGGTGGATGAAAACCCGGTCCGGTAGCCGCGCCTCTGCCCCACCAACGGCCTGCCAGCCACCACTTTGGAAGCGATAGCGGGAGTTGTCCAACGGGATGATGTCCAGGAGGAGAATGTAACGCAGAGATGGGTTCAGGCCGGAGAGCTTTAACCTCAGCCCGGGGAACATCCGTCTAGGAGGCGGGGGGGGGGGGGGGGACACAGAAAGCACAAAAGATGTGAGAAACAGCAGTTTGTAAGTTTAAGAGCGGGGTCAAAGGTCAATGTTGTCTCACCGGCCCTTCTTAGTGATGATCATCTCTGTGCCCACCGAGGTGAACTGTTTCCATAAAGAGGCGTTCTCCAGCTCCATCTTCACTTCATCTTTTGGGGTTTTGGTGGAAGGGTCGTTGGGGGCCGGGGGAGGGACCAGCATCCTCGGGGGCAGGGCTTTGGCCGCCACGTCACAGGCAGCGGGAGGGAACAACGGCATTTGGGCTGGAGCCTGCCGGTCTGTGGGAACAAATATTTTACATGAATGGCTGAAATAAAGCGAATACGCGTGTCTCGTCAGGTCGGAGGGTTACTTTTAAAATGTAAAAGGTTACAGATTACGAGATAACCTGCTAAATAGTAGCCTAATGTAACTATTTGAATAACTTGATCAACTTATTACATTTGATTACTTTTATTACAAATGTTTTAAGCTGAAAAGTCCTAAAAATGTAAACTTGTACTTGACACTGATTACTGTCAAACGTTTATTAAAGGTTCTTCTATATAACTTGAATTATATATATAAATATATATATATATATTATTATATATTATTATAACTGAGCGACTGAACGAAAGTAAATGTATTTTTCAGTAATTATTCATTATTATCCTGATTCATTATTTCAGAAGTACATCCTTAAAATCTTAGAAACCCTCCATTAAATCCTTCATGGAGTGTCTTTCTTTCTCTCACACATACACACACACACACACACACACACACACACACACACACACACACACACACACACACACACACACACACACACACTTATTCTCACCCCTGTAAAAGCATTCTCCGATCCTTTGAGGTCCCAGAGTCAAACTGGGGTACATCTCCACGCTCAGCATCTTCCCTGTCGTCTGTGTTTGTCCCTTTTTACTCGTCTTCTTCACCTGCTGCAAAGTAACATTTTACTCTTCAGCTCTTTGTTGTCCCCTTCTTAAAACAGTGTGTTCTTTGTTGCCTCTATTTCCGTTCCTTTCCCTCTGCTGTCCTCGGCCACAAATGCCCACAGCGGTGACTTGCTCTGTTAAATAGGTGTGTGTGTGGAGCTTCACACTTAGGGCCAAATGGCTCTTCATTTGCCTCCCTGTCTCTCCACACTTACACCCTCATCTTCATCATCTGGACCTGCTCCACAAACACAAACAACACCGGTCATATAGAGGAGAT
This sequence comes from Cottoperca gobio, assembly GCF_900634415.1. Taxonomy (NCBI): domain Eukaryota; kingdom Metazoa; phylum Chordata; class Actinopteri; order Perciformes; family Bovichtidae; genus Cottoperca; species Cottoperca gobio. The sequence continues at coordinate 14,641,767 of NC_041373.1, read as the reverse complement.
TCATCTAGGGTTAACTTTAGTGTCTGGTAGGATAATTACTGTGATGTGTGGTAGAATAAGTACCTGTGCTCAAGTACTTTTTGGACTCATTTGTACTTTTCTTGGGTATTCTTGAGTACTTTTAATGATGTTTCACTACATTTCAGATGCAAATATTGTCCTTTTTACTTCTCTACAATTATGTTACAGCTGTAGATACTTTGCAAGAAGCATTTTACGTATAGCAAACAGGAAATCAGCAAATTGTCGTTCAAATTTGCTCCACCTCGACCGGCAACATAGACATGTGGCTTACACGTCAATGCATCAGCAACAAATGATATATAATGCTTTTATTTTGTTGCTAGTACTTCTGTACTTTTACAGCACTTTGACTTATTACTTAAACGTATTTTGACATTGTGATGTTGATGTTTGAGTAAAGGCTCTGAATACTTCTTCCACTGCATGTCAGGAACAACTCTAATAAATGCGTTAAACATTAATCTATAACGGATGTGTACGTACATGTTTGAGCCATTAGTACAGTATGTGGGATGTAAAACAAACAACTGCCATTTGTAATCTTACTTTCAAGACTTTCTGTAATTCTGGGAAATGCTGCATATTTCAAATGCCTCTTACGTTTAAATCTAGTAGTTTAGTGGCAGGCTCCCTGCAGCTGTTTGACGACTTGTTTCTTCCTCTCAGCCCGTTAGGCTTTCTCAGCAGGGAGTCGGGCTTGAATGAAGGAGGAAGAGGAAGACAGTTTGGCCGACGGCTGCAATTTGGCCGCAACACAAACACAATGTTTATATTGAATAAGTTTGAATTCAGGTACAAGCGTTGTATTATAGCTGTTTCTGGGATATTTAACATTAGAACTGTTTATTAATCGAACCACAGATAAATCTGCTGCTGGGACCAGACGTGGAGGATATTCAGGAAATGTAGTTAAGTAAATGTATTAAAATGTACTTACTATATATCATATTTTATAAACATGCTTATGTGTTGTATGTAAAGGGGTAAACAGTGCGTGATTTACCCCTGACATGTAGTAAAGTAAAACAATGTTCAAGTAAAATACTAGATGCAAGTATCTAATGAGTGCAAGATGTGAAGTTTCACTGCGGGAGTAGGGTCTGACAGTTCTTTATGTAAAAACAAATGGTACTGTAATCTGGAAGAACAACTGTAAATCCTCAAAGTAACAAAGATCACAACTAATCTTCATACGAGACTTTATTATGCAAGAACTGACCGTGGTAATCTCGTGCTTTTTTGAAGAACTGGACAACAGAGCAGAGAGGCTCTTTAGCAGGATTACTCTGAATTACTTGGAAAAGGAAGACAAATCTTCTTAAAATGCTTTCAGAGGCCCGACTCTACCTGCTCTCAGACAACTAAAGAGTGACAGCTGGAGTCGCTTTACAGGAGCGACGTATAAATGTTGTTCTAGTTGTTGTTTTCCTTCTCCATTTGTATGTGTGTGGGAGGGGATAAAAGCTAGAAGGGGAAGTGGAGGTGTGAACGCCAAACTGAGAGAGAGGTCATTACCTTGATGGGGGCAGCGAGGTGTGTGTGATGTCTCTTAATGTTTTTACGAACTGACAGGTGTGTCAGCCAGCAGACTCTGTTACAGCCCATGATGAGGATTGTTACTCGTTTTGTTTTGTTTTACCATTACTGAAGGGGTGGGGGCAGGTAGTGCATTAGGTATTACCATAGGCCTGCTCTCTGACATGTATGTGCTAAGTGCTTTGATAGCCACCTTTGTTTGCTCACCGAGGCCTAAAGGTCGGGTTACTGAAAGAAAAGATGGCGTCAGAGGCATTTGTCTTTAAATGTTCATTGTTGGCTCAGATTGGTGCAGATGTTCGTGCCGTTTGAACGCTTCCTGCACAACAGCGGGTTGCCCGATTTCCTACAGCATGTTTACGATGGAGCCTTTCGATCTGAGGAGGATTACTGTTCCCGTGTGCACGATATACATGACAAATAGCATAACATGTACCATAGGACGCACTTTTAACCCTTACGTGAGGCACTAATCAATTTAATTTTGTGTATAGCTTTACATAAAGAGCTTGCATGGACACACTCATTTCACACACACACACACACATCTATTTGAATCGCACCATTAGAAAAAGCAGAAGGTGCTTTTGAAAGGTCGTTAATGTTATCCAATCAAAACAGAGAATAAGTGTCCGACGGACGAAGGTCGACTGTAGCTCCACGCCGGTCAGACCACCTCCAGAGGGTCTCTGTCCGCCTTCGACACCACCACCGTCACACTGTCAGGAAGACGCACGGCCAGCTTCTCCCTGAACACGGTTAGAAAACCCCGCTCACTGTTGCTATGGTCACTGAGGATGACGTTAGTTCCCCTCGCCACGGCGTCCAGCACTTCATGGTGGGACATCTCACCTGGACAATAGATATGATCATTACATCTGCAGGCATAACGATGCAGAGCAAATACATCGACTTAAAATGTCTACCTGTGATGTAGAGGTCTGCCTTGACTCCGTTCAGTACTGAGGCTCCAGATCCGGCACACACAGCCACCGTACACACAGAGGACTCTGAAAGACATCAGAGGATCAGCTTAATGACACATTTAGCTGTCGGGACAATTCAACAAACATTTGATATCAAAGTAAGTGTCTACGTCAGCCTTTCAGCTTCATTTTAGTGGCATCCAGAGCTGTTTAAATACATTTTAATAAGTGTATTCATCACCTGTAAGGCCTATTTGGGGCTTGCTCTAGGTTTGAGCTATTATTATTATTATTATTATTATTATTATTATTATTATTATTATTATTATTATTATTATTATTATTATTATTATGTAAACTTTGAAGGGGTCATGGCCTTATTTAAATAAATAAATATATTTTTACGTTTGTATGAAATATGGTCTGTATTTGTGTAATTTGTTATAAAATAAATATATTATTTAGTAATATTATATTATATAACTCAATTCTTGGTTGTTCCTTAAGCTTCCACTTTCATCTCTTAATCTAAAATTGCAGATCCTTCAGAACATCTACAGCCGCTCGCCTCACGGGGAAGTGTTCACGTCCAACACCAGCACAATAACCGCCTGCTTGTGTGAGTTCATTACCGAGCGTCTGTCCCAATCCCAGAGCCAAGCGGAGGTGACTCAAACCCAAGTGGGACTTCATTTTCTGGATGGCTGTTGCCACGGTTACTGACTGGTCCAAAACACTAAGCCTTCCTTGGCCGTGGCCCGGCAGAGGGGGCTGCAGGGGGAGACAGGCGGATAGTTAGACGCTATAACTATCCACAAGCGCTTTGCTGAAATGTAAAGTTTCATCTTGTGTTTCTGGGACGACAGAAAGCAGCGTTTTATTTCTAAAAAATGCAACATTTCCTGAATGTATTGATGATCTAACAGTAAGGTGTTTGTGCTGTACCTTTTCTAACTTCAGGATGCTGAAGGACAGGCTGGGAGCGTTGTGTCGTAACAGAGTCTGCACACTGGGGGTCAGCGCTGAGTCACTGCAGGTTACGCTCACATGGATCCAACTGTTGTCTGGTCTGTTACGACGAGGGCAAAGAGACTATCATTCACCAGTGCAAGGACCTGAGTTACCTACACGTCCTGTATACCTTAGATTACAGCTGACCACGTTCTGATCAACGTAAGGGATTAGTTTCTGTTCTTTTCAGTATTTTGTGAAAGCAATCACTACAAGTGCAAGATCTGTAGCCTTTACTTTGATGTACAAGTTATGTAACCGGCTTAAGACGAAGAAGTTAGCGGCGGGGTGTGTTGGGGAAAGATAGAGGCCGATCTTAAGTATCAAACAAGACCTTTTGTTATATGAAGTACAATAAAACTCTAAAGTATTCCTTTAAAGTCAAAGTATTAAGTGCTTATGCTAAGCAAACATGTACAGGACCTGCCGGCTGAATGTTGTAGTGTTGTTTCACTGTCACAAGCCTTCAGTTCCTCCATCACAGAGTTCAGTTCCTCTGTGCTCTTCACTGTGAACTCCAGTTTGTGACTGTGGGAGGCGCCTCCGAGTGCCTGACTGAGCACAGACACCTGGCCGCTACCTGAGAGTCAAAGACAGACGCCAGAGATGGAAGAAGACGGAGGACACTTCAGATTAGTCGACCAGTGGGTCAGTGTAATGTGTCACAACATTTTAACCTTCATTAAATATGCATTCAGGAGGACATCTTACCAAAGTCCCCCGGCCAGCCAGTCGTTCACTCCTCCTTTAACACTGTCCCAGGAAGTGTGAGGGGAGAAGATCGCCATCCTGGCCTCTACAGCCCGGATGGCCAATCGCTGCTTCCAATTTTTCTGGACCAGACGCTTGATTGGCTGAAACAGCGGAGGGTGATACGAGATGAGGAGGTCGCAGCTCATGGCCTCCGCTTCCTCCATGACGGCATCTGTGAGGTCGTTGGTTAGCAGGATGGTTTTAACTGGCCGAGGTTCGCTAGGCTCGACCAGCAGGCCGACATTGTCCCACGACTCAGCCAGAGACAGAGGAGCGAGCTGCTCCAACACCTGCAGGACTTCTTGCAGCTTCATCAGGCCTGGACAGTGAGCAGAACGAGAGAGGCAGCGGGTGGGAGGGAAGTGAAGAGTTGAGTGTAGGGGGGCGGAGGTTTGTTGGCTTGTAAAGAAGCTGTGACTGTGAGTAGATTGAGGGAGAGATGAAACAAGAGAGGCAGCCTGTGAGGTCCTGGTACAAACACTTCTATAGGTGAGTGAAAAAAATGTCCAAGAACGTTTTCTGCATCCAGTCAACATCAGTGGAGACCTGTGTGGACAGATAAGGAACACGAATAATGTCCTACCTTAATAAGTAAGAGCTAGTAGTTAGCAACAAGTCCAATGTTACCCCAATATCTAATCTAATTAGAAAGACAATGAAGATGTTTGTGCACGAAGCCTAATATTTAGTGTTGTTTTATAAGAATAAAGTGCCGTAAAGCTATTTCAAACCATATTTATGGATCTAACATGACCTATAAGTTATGATTGGCACTGACTGCTGGGGAAGCATGCAGCTAACAGCAGAACTAGCTAGTCAGCTAACATTAGCTACTAACACGCACTAAATCAACACTTAAACATTTAAAAACACAACATCAAAGTGTGTATGAGTCAACTTATCATACTTCCGCTTGCCTTGCACTATAACTTCAGAAGACTACTGGCGCTCTGTTGCAGTCGGACACATTTCTGCAGGAGTGACAGAGCGCTGCAGATTGTCCCTGCACGGCTTCCGTATCTTAAAGCGACGGTTTTGATTGGACAGCAGATATTATTAGCGAACATTGTTATGAACACTTTTTGTGTAAAAAAGTGATGAAATATGTAACTTTATTGCATTACTACAGGTTGAAAGACTACTTAAATAGCTCTGTTCACTTTATGCTAGAATAATTATATTAATATTAACGTAGAAATTGTAATTAATCGGCATAATTTGGCTGGAAAATATTTGAAAGACAATATGCATATATATAATGTAAGATGAACAACTTATATATATATAATAAAAACTGTATTTATTTATTTTAAACAACAAATGAATGTATTACTGAACGGGCTACAGGGCCCAGGCCCGGGGACTCCTACAGAATGACCCTCAGAGAGACATGCACCTATTAGGAAGACACTCAAAATGACTACAGTGAAGCATATAACGACTACATAAGACACAGGAAGTCTACAAAGAGAACCAAAACCACGACAAATGTCCAAAACAGCTGCACAGAGACACAAAACAACAACAAAAAGAGGCTGTGTATTTACCTTGAGAGGATGAATTTAATCAGATAAAGCTGAAGCAACTCACTGAACTCTTTCCTGTAAGTCAGTAACACCTCCCATTTAGTGATAAACATATTAAACCAGAACATTATATATATATATATATATATATATATATATATATATATATATATATATATATATATATATATATATATATCTGCTGCTGTGATGTAATACTGTTTATATGTAATGTTATGAAAGAAGTTGACAGATTAATGTGAACAGGAAAAGATGACTGACAAGCTGTATTAACAGGACAGGTGGTCCCGCAGTGGATACCCTGCGTGCATCCTCCACTTCTCAGAAAGATTAATGTGACTTGGAATAAGCAGACAAAGATGGAGCAGAGGGGTCAGCAATGTTGGTAGATACAAACGGTTAAAATGACCGTTTTCATTAAAAGTGCACGACAACCAGCTGCTGCTGGGCGGAGTGGCTACCTCAGAACTCAGAGTCAGAGAGCGAGAGAGAGCGAGGGATTATTGTGGATTAATGCAATAAAGGTCGACTTGATGTAAGAGGGATCAGGGAAGGATAAGGCTAAAGGCCCGGCAGCGAGCATTACATCATCTGACTCTTTCTTTGACCTCGTCGACGTCTCTTTGCACTACACCCCTCAGTTTAAATGGGACCCCCTTTACGAACACCCACGCTTACACTACATTTACATTCTAAGAGCGTGGAACAATTTGAACTGCCTTCCTTCACAAAAGAGCAGCTATTCAAAAGACAGAAAACGGAGAATGTGTTACTTATCCATTAAGCATATTGCAACAGCTATGCCCCCTTGTATCCAATCTGTGGAGTACCACGGACAGATGTGTTTAGTTTTCAGATCTGTGTGTTCAAGAGCAGCTTCACTTTTGTTAATTGGTACTATAAACCCTGGTGCCCCATCTGTCCGTCCATTTGAAGTTCATACAGGAACATCTGTCTGGTGGATGTGGCCCGACTGTGAGGGGGCACACACAGGTGTTTAATCTCAGCTGGGTTGGCCTTGGGTCAGTTTGACACTGGAGATAAACCACAAGACATATTCTGTTCACAGGTCTATGTAGCAGGATGGGAAGGGAAATATGTGGAAATTCTGCTGCCAAATTGAGACAATTTCTGTATTTTTAATTGTTGTGTTGACTTGTGGAACTATTCCAGATCACATGCTAACTGTGTATCAGGGGGAATAAAATAGTAGCAGTATTTTGCTGTGATGCTGCCCGAGTGCATACTATGGGTCGCACGGTACCACTTTAGGGTTAGTATAAAATACTTTTAACTCAATGTACACCTACACCTAGGCTGATGGATCGTATCAGTGCATAGTTACATTTACACAAAGATGCACTTTCAATTCCAATTTCAATGTTTGGATGGTGCTGTGTGTGAAAACATTTAAATAAAAAGAAGCTACAGTAACGCACCACTGAGTCGTGTGGTGGGTTATGTATTTCTTCCTTTAGGGGAGCAGAGTATTTGTTTTGAGTATGATGATGATGATGATGATGATGATGATGAGATAAGAGAAATGCTTCCATACAAACATATTGTTAACACTTAGTTGTATAAAAAAAGAGGTAATCGTATCAAGCCATCCCTACATACAATGTTTCCCCGAACATGAACCACTTGAGAAGAATAGCTCGGACAGCGCTCGCTCTTCAAAAGCCTCAATTCTGGGAAAAAGCAAATTTTTTCCCATTTAAATGTTTTTTGCAGTTAATACCAACAAATCTGCTTTGCGTGAGTCATGACGTCAGCGTTATGAGATGATGTTTTTATGGACGGCACTCTTATCAATTCAGTGGTCACACAATCTCTTTATCCCGATGTCCGTTCAAAGCCAGGGCAGAGGAATGACCCATTCCACGCTGTGCCCGCTCTGCAGCATCGTTGCTGATATTTTTGGCTTCTCAAATCCCTTCTTTGGTACACGAAATCCATAGATTATTGCTCTGATTTGTTATGCAACCGGCGGGTTTTGGGTTATTATGCAAGTGGATTTATTCTGGAAGTCGTGCAGAGAATGTGTTCCACATTTGAATAGACAAAGACATTTTATAAAACCAGTTGCTGGACGGATAAATCTACCTCTTGGGTTGACTTTTTATGAAATTTGCCAAATTATAAGGCAGCGGACTACATGCTGAAGGACACACGCTCGGTGTTATTCGCTTCCTTTCACACAGGAATCATGTCACATTCATTCAAAGCAAAACTAATTGTGTAAAGTTACATTAGACGTTTTATTTAGACATTTGGAAAATACCTGTTACAAGGATTCCATTCATAAATGAATTATGTATTCAACACATTACAACAAGCTCAGGCTCAATACTTTATATGTACATATGCTATACACAGTAGCTTAGTAAGTGCTCGATCATTTGTATATCTTAATTTGCATTATAATATAAGGAATACATGTTTTCCATTAGCAATACATACATTTCAAAAGATTCAATTCGATTCAGAGAAACAATCCAAAATGACTTTCTGTATATAAATTAAATGTGATCAAGCAAAATAATAGTTTAGTTAGTTTGTTTAAAATCTTTGCATAGATGTAAAATTCTCTCTGAGAACAGCTTCACATTGCTTGACTTTTCTTCGCAGCACTTCATTTGAATTTCTACATTTGTACGTGTTTGTTCTTGATATATATACAAGTTCATTTGTCAAAGAGCTTTTTAGAAAGACAGCATTAATAAGAACGCACGTCCGTAGAGCTGACGGTATCCTCCACCTTCATTCGTGGGACATCATTCTGACGAACTCTGCAGCAGAGAAGAAGAGTTCGAGTAGTTTACAGTGAGAAATGAATCAATACGATCATTGTGATTACATTTGCTCTATTATCGATGTCCATGTCACAGCTGAAATACACTTCCTACCTTCAAAGTCTACCGTGCCATCTCCGTTGTCATCTGCTTCTTTTACTATGGAATCTATCTCCTTTTGGCTCATGTGCGCTCCCATCAGCTTGTTCATAGCCGACCGCAGCTCCTCTGTTGTGATCTCTCCGTCTCCGTCCACGTCGAACTAGCCGCACAAACAAGAGAAGAAGAAAAAGAGGAAGGTCAGCGTTTATCTTTATGATTGAGTTGGATTAATCTGGCATTGTGAAGCTGCTGCATTTTGGAAAGTTTGATGAAAAATGTTTTCACTCTCACCTCTTTGAAGGCGTCTTTGAGCTCCTTCATGCCAATCATCCCGGCCGTTTCTGCCAGAAGCTTTGGGGCCATCAGCTCTACAAAGTCCTCAAAGTCCACTTTGCCACCAACTGGAGTGAAAATCAAAAGAAAAGATTCAGAACTTCTGTGTTTTCTCATCAATTTCTACATTAAAAACAAGCATTTCTTTAATATATTTTGCTCTGTAGGGACTCACGGTTCATGTTGATGTTTTGGCTCAGCTCGATCAGCTCCATCTCCGTGGGCATGTAGCCCATTGTCCTCATCAGATTCCCCAGGTCCTTACAGCTGATCAGCCCATCCTTGTCTTTATCAAACTCGTTGAATGCATCGCGAAGCTCTTGAAAGGCAAGAAGAAAAACACTCATGAACATGAATCATGACAAGTGAGTGTATAAAATGACCCGTGAGGGTTGAGATCAATGCAGTGAGTTGAATCTGCATTTACTGACGCAAACACGAGAACAAGATGTAGAGAGTGAGAACTTACCATCGATCTCATCTTCAGCCAGTTCTCTTGACTGCACAAAGAGAAAAAACTATCGGTTAGGTTCCAGTGTAGCAAAACACAATTAACAAAAATAATTTTTATTTTAGTTCAATACAGAACATTCCAATATATTTAAATGGCACAGAGATTAAACTGTGGATTAAAGCCTAGATTATTCCCATATTGGCTGGTGCATCACCACTGGCATGCAATATTGAAGAGCAGGAATTAAAAAGCCCAGATTCTCTTTATCATTTTAGTTTTGGGTAATCCAAAAGACCTTTCATTGCAGTTTGCAAACATCAACACAAACCCATCAAAAATAGTCAAATGCTGTCACTGCTGGTACTTACAATATTTTTCCCTCCTCGCAAGAAAACGCACGCTGCCCCCAAACTCATTTCTGCAAGAGGAAGAACATTGAAGTGTAATTATGAAAAGCTATGAATTGTTTAACAGTTTCTGACACATGATGCATGACTGCTGGTGTTGTCCAGAGCCAGAAAGTGAGGATTAAGATAGATTGAGCAGTCTGTGTTCCCTCTGAGGGATTGAACTCTGTATTATGACTGAACTCTGTGTCTGTGTCTCCATTTTCTGCCATTATAAAAACATTTATAACAGGAGAAAAATACTAAAATACTAACTAGTACTACAATAAAAGAAGAATGAAGTGTCACAGGTTATTTGTACTCACTTTTTGTTGGTTAATTTCTGTTCATCAGCCAAACGTATAACACACGACCTCTGAAGCCGAGACCCAGCAGCTGACTTGCGGTGCAACAAGCCCTCTGTCTTCCTTCTGTTTGTTAATCTTCCCACTGGTCCTCTTCTTCCTCGGCCAGGACAGCCCTTCCTCTCAGTGTGTGGAAACCCGGTGTGGCCAGCCTGACGGGATGCTGGGAGGTTGTATGAGGGGAGAGGTGTGGCTGCATCCAGGGTCGCATGCTCGCTGGGAGGAGTCAGTGGTCTGATGGGAGGACATCAGGGTCATGTTTGAGCTCAAGAGAAACATCATATTGTAAATGATACTTCTATCTGAGTTAGAGATCGGATACGGTCAGTTCACAGAGGTAGAGTTTCTGTTTCTTCTGTTTACTGTGAATTCATTACAGTCGTCGTCCAATTCACTGCAGTTCAATACAGCAGATTTAACACTTTTACTGTATTTTAATTAGAGAATAGAATAACTAGAGAGCTAAACTATTATTATTAGTATAGATCACGCCTTCAGTTGCTTCTGCCATTCATCTTTGTTTCTTCAAAACAAAATTTGAGGCAAATGTTTGACTTTTTTGTTCGATAAATGAAGATTAAACAATTAATGATTGTTGACAATTCATGTTCTGTTGATTGATTCATCGATCAAGTGTTTTAACACGTAAAAAGAAACATTTTGGAGAAAAGCAGGGGATTAATCGTGCAGTAAAGGTGTGTTTTCTAGGCTTTTATTGGACTCGGACTGGATAAAAGTTCATTTTGTGTTTCTCAGTCGACGGTTATTTTGTATTTGTCTTGATATTGTTGAAATGATTTATTTTCATGTGCTTTTTGATATCCTCCCATTGCAAACATTCTCTCTCATCTTCTGCGTCACCTGACAACTATCTAATAAAGTCATAAAATGACCAAACATAATCTTGTTGGGCAAAACATGTTTTACTTTTATTTCCACTTCAGACATATATTGTTCTAATAACGATGAAAGGTCATAAAGTGAGAGTTCATTTCTTCTGGATCAGGACACTCGTATAGATTCTTGTCGGACCGACTGAACAAGTGGTAAAAGCATTGATGTAGTGAGCTTAAACAAAAAAAAGCGAACTATTTTAAATATATGATGACGGTATGTTTAATCTGGACTCGCACTGTGGAGTTTAAACCCTTTAAATCATAGGCTTTATTGTTTCTGTTGAACAACATATGGCACTATAAAAGAATAGAAGCTCTTTGGGCCGTCTGTTGTTTCAGCCCCTATTGTTTTCAAAGACATGACAGTAAAACATATTGTGGATCTATTAAAGAGCCACATGCCAGTTGAAGTTCATTTCCCATTGTGTGATAATCTGCATGAGTTACTTTGCGTGGAGAAAAAAAAGGATTATTTGTTCCATGAAATACCCTGATGACAATGTCAGCGATTATTGCCCCGGGGGATCAATCGTCACTTCCTCCAACAATGTCTGAATTAACTGGCTGATGGGTAGTGTGGGCGTGTGTGTGTGTCTGTGTGTGTGTGTGTGTGTGTGTGTGTGTGTGTGTCCTCTCTAACCTTTTCCTCCCTCCCTGCTTCCCTGTTATGTAAATTCATCAAATATCTGTTCGCATAAGAAGCATAATCTGCTGGGTTACGCAGCAAGAGCTAGTAATGATTTTATTATCTTTCCCCCCCCCCCCCCCTCCCTCGTTGCAGCGGGCAGCTGAGGCATTATGCAAAGCCCACGGCTGGGAGAAGATGTCTGTAGAGTGGAGGGCAGCAGGAAAGTATGAGAAGAGGAGAAGGTGTATAGGTTTTTATGTTTGGGACATAATACATGCATCGCTGTCTTAAATGTGTGAGAAGAAAATAAAGTTTAAGGTTTGTTGAAAAGCTGATGTTAAACTGAATCGCTGACTTTAAAGGTTGAATAATGCCCATAATGTATGAAAGATATGGAACATTTGAACGTTTAAATGGAGTTTCTGGCTGAAAGTATGAATGAGTACACAACAGTTTGAAATGCATGAAAATGTTGAATATTCCTGAAAGTATAAAAGGCATGAATGAGAAAAGTAATAATGTGCATGTCCTTATCGAGCTGAGAGTTTTGATGTTTGAAATAAGTTTTGTTGAAAAATGCGGAACTAGTTAAATGCCAAACAAATGTGACGTAAGAGTAATAATAAAGATTTTGTAGAAGAAGATTACTGTGGAAAATAATCTGTACATTGGATCAGCAGCTGCTTGCAACTGTTAGGGCTTTATTGTGTGTTTTGTGTGTGTGCTGTGTCAGATTATACTGAATGGATTATGAGAGCAACGGCTCGGTCAAACAAGCCATATGTGGGATTGTGATATTGCGCGTCTGTCTGTCTAACCATAACACAGAGATCAATCAATCAACTTGACGGATGTGACACTTCAAAATCTATTCACACATTTTAAGATAGTTTATACATGTACTCCATTACATTTCAGATGGAAAAATTATACTTTTTACTACACCAACGTTACTTTTCAGGTGCAGATTTTTACGTTGTAGATTGAACATTAAAATACTGATATAAATAATTAATAAACCAATAATATAATACATAATACAACATTCACAGGAATCATGTTTCTGTCTAATGAGACTTTTTTACCTTTTATACTTAAATTACATTTAGCTGATAACCTACAGTGGTGTTTTTCCTCAAGTAAATATTCAGATATGTTTTCCACAACTGTTAATTGTTTTTGCTTTGATTCCCCCACTGAACATATCCTCATATGCAAAACAAATGGGTGTTAATGAGAACCCCTGAAAGAAAAGAATAATACTAGAGATCTCACTAGTTAAACAGCTTTCTGTCAAATTGTTTCATGCTAATAATATGGCCCTAGCTTATTTTTTTTAATGTTTTACAGTAGCTAATTGTTGCTTTTGACTTACTTTCTGTGCGTTGATGTTGTGGTGACCCTCCTCGGCCACACGGGGGCGTCGCTGCAGCTCTTGTGCCTGCTTCTAAAGCGTCGAAGAAGAGCACTTCCGTTTTCCTTTCGGCTCCCGCCCCGCTCCGCCATCATGAAGTCCTGAACAAAAACGGATGAGAGCAAAATGGGGATAACACGAACTGGAGATGAAATCCGCCGACAACACTAATGTAATGACAGTACAAAGTGGAGCTCGGAGCGGACCCGTGGGAATTAAAGAATCAGTTTCCCATTGAAAACGTCCCAGGCAGCTCTTGGCGTTACGTTATTTAGTTAGCGGTGCTGCTAGCAGCAGCTAGAGCTAGCCTCTGATTTTCTTAGCTGGCTGGCCAGTTCATCTGGCAGCCGTCAGTCAGCTTGCTGTCACTTTAATTAACTGGCACTTTACTCATGTCAAGCCGTGCAGACGTGCTAGCTGTACAATTGACTGGGAGCATCAAGATGGAGAGGGGTTTGAGTAAAAACATCGACAGACCGAATGTGGTTTGTTCGTGTTGAATAGACACCAGTGCCGAGGAAAGGGGAGTGAGAACAATATTTTCTACCCAGGCCGGTTAGCTAGCTCTTGAGCTAGCTACAGTGGATCCCAAAAGCCACGGTAAGACATGTTATAAATCATTCAGCATGCTAACGCAGCCGACTGCGCCTTGCTATCGCTCTTTGCAGGGGGAAGAGCATCTAGCATAATTAACTAACCTAATATTCAGATCATGGAGACGTTGACATTGGCATGTAGTCTTGTTGTTGGCCTGCAGCCTCAACATTCAGCCAGCCATGAGTTGTTGTTGTCTACTGTTGAATACATGTCATGCATTTCTTCGGTGAGCTAGAGCAAAGATAGCCTAATTGACCAGCCAAGTGCAAAAAGCCATCTAGCCTTTTCAGCTGAGATGCACACAGTGCATGATACTGATGGCAAGCTCCTATCTCTGTCTCACCAACCAAGGACAATAAGCATTTTAGTTTTCCAGAATATGCCCCAAATTGCATGTAGGGTTAGAGAGATTAGTCCTCAATGAAACCACACAATTGTAGCATTAGTTGCCTCTTCCTGTGTGTCTGGGATGAGAATGGCACAGATGAAAAAAAAAATGTAAGAGCTAGCTTTAGGCTTGGTTGTGAGATTCTCCTTTTCAAAGGGAACCACATGCTTCCCATTTGACAGTAGCAAAATGGCCTTTTAAGAAACGTTTCATGTGATGCTTGTTTAGTTTTAAGTGTGTGAAAATGCTGACATGAAGGCCCAGCAGTCCAGTTACTGATCACTAAAACAAATATGGAGCGTGAGTTACATTTCCACATTAACCCTTTGACAAGATCCTTATGTCCCATGATAAACCTCACGCCAGGCTGTTCACTTTAAAGACAGCACACACACACACACACACACACACACACACACACACACACACACACACACACACACACACACATAGGCAGATGCTGTCTGTACTGTAGCCGTACTTATAAGCATACAGAAAGCACAATATATATATATTTTAGGAATAGGGTTTTAAATATCCTTCTCCTTTTCAAAATGAAAATTTAAATGACCAACACATTTAGAGAAACGATACCAAATGAACTGATTATCCAATAGCCAAATATATATTACAGAAGTGTGGACCTCGGCGCTTTAACACTCCTTCATTTCTATAATTGGTCAAGAAACGTCTGACATTTTAAGAGCGATCTCACTCTGCAGTGGTACTTAAAGGTACAACGTGATAGGCAAATGATGGACCTTCACTTTCATGCTGTCAAATGTGGCCTGCTGTTGTCGGTCGGACAATATTCTGTACCGTGTGTGTGTATATATATTATATAAAGTGCTGAGTTCTCCTCATGACCCTGATCTCTGCTCAACGATATATTGTTTTAGCATCAACATTGCAACGTAAGCACACGCAATTGGAAATCAGTCCCACCATGATGCACTAGCGTAACGTTTTACTGCTTGACAGAACATTAAAAGGAACAACGTTTGCTTTTTCATAACTGATCTCAAAGACAAACAACAGTTTATTTAGCGTGAGTTTTTACCGCTTTCACTCCCACACACGTGCACGCTGTCGTCGTGCGGTGGCCATACAGTGGAGTTGGCTGTTTGGTGTCTGAGCAGTCGACATGATGGGTCATCAGAGAGGATTTGTTTAGCATACAATGAACATGTGAAGCATTTTGTGGGGATTGTTTAATCTTACTGTAAAATGAGGAAGAAGGATGAAATAATTGCCATTTTAAGATATTCTTGATCCCAAAAGAAGATTTAATAGACATTAATAAACATTAATGTCTTCCTCATTTCCAATTGGATCTACAGAAGCCGAAAACAGCACATACTGTATCCGGTGAAGAAATGGTAATTAACTATTTACGACTATTGCAATGTTACTTGTAAAAATGCTAAATATAGAAATGTTAAGTTTCGCTGTTGTTCAGCCTTTTTATTTCTGCTGGAGAGACAGATGGATGATTATGGATGGATGAATGAATGGTTGGGTGAACGGATAGTCATTTGAAGCTGATGGGCACTTTGATATTTTCCATCCATATGCCGACACAGATTTGCACTTTGTATTTACGCATGAACCAAAGTGACTCGCCACTTGTTATGGATCGGTGCCGCACAGTGCTTTAACACGAGTTAGCTCGCTCACGTGTGTTGCATGAGTAACTGTTAGACTACCAACAGTGTTGTGGAAATTAAACGTTGGATTCATGTTACTGTAATGTGTATTTTCAGACATATTTACATTGTAGACACTGTAGAAAATTACAAAGTTGAAACACGCATGCACAACACATGAACATAGATCCAGTTAGTAATGTAAAGTTATAACGTGCCGCATAGAGAATGCCGCGACCAGGCGACTCGTGTTTCCAACACAAATGTTGGTAATCCTTTCAAACAACAGACGCTCACCCAGTGTGTGTCTTCCACGCTCACCAGGCGCTGGCCATGCCGGCGAGTGTCCGGGCCGGGAGCCTGAAGGACCCGGAGGTGGCTGAGCTGTTCTTCAGGGACGACCCTGAGAAGCTCTTCACGGACCTGAGGGAGATCGGCCACGGGAGCTTCGGAGCAGTCTACTTCGTGAGTAACTTTCTGTAATAGTAATGGAACAGTGGTGCCGCAGTGGTATCTTCTTATAGGTGCAAATGATATGCTGTTCATCTGTCGGCCGGCCTCACGATGTAGTCACAACTTGGATTATTTATCAGGAAAGGGAATTATTATAAGTTAGGTTTAGTGAGACACTCTACTGATACAAATACATTTGTAAAATATGAATATAGGCATCTAATTATTAGGTAACTGACAATTAACCCTGCTGAAAATCTGCTCGTGAATTCTGGAGACATTAAAAATATCCCTTTTTAGTCACACACACACACACACACACACACACACACACACACACACACACACACTCTGCTGTGAAGCTTCTGAACGTGATCTGCTTTGAGATCCTGGCATTACATTCTTATACTGTTAGCCCCTTTTCACTTGTGAGTATTGATTTATGATAATATTCTGCACTTCAGCTATTCAACAACCCAAAAACTCAAAAAATAAACCACCACAGATAAAACAACATTCACATCATTGAGATGTTGTCGCTGTGGTGAATCAAAGTGGTCGATGGTACGATACGACAGACGATGGCGAGGGATGTTCTGGGTCAGAGACGGTGTCTGTTAGTGATGAAGGTACTGCCGATGCAAACACGGGGTGGATGAACGTATCAGCTGAGATGTGGCAGGAGAGAAGAAGAAGGTACCGGCCTGATGGAGGAGGAAAAATCTCTTGTTTAATGAAGGGTGAAAAGGAGCTAGTCATGGGTGAAGGGATCCACGGGAGAGGACAGAAGAGAAGAGGGAAGGAGGCTTGTTTTATGTAATAGAGATTTGTCCATTGGGTCTGATGTAAAAAAAAAAAAAAAAAGCGTCTGAATAATGTCAGTGTTCAGGCAGAGGCATCGCTGCTGTTGGAAGAAACTTAATGAAGTTATTTATCATCTGTTGTCTCTAACCTTTCCACATTAGGCCCATGACATCCGCACAAATGAGGTGGTGGCCATCAAGAAGATGTCCTATGGTGGCAAACAGTCCAATGAGGTAAGACCTGCCGCCTCTCACAGCCGCCGTCTATCGCAGATGTAAAATCCCTTTAACGGTCCGGCTCATCGTGTCTTGTTGGCTCTGCTGATTCCAGAAATGGCAGGACATCATCAAGGAAGTGAAGTTCCTCCAGAAACTGCGCCACCCCAACACTGTTGAGTACCATGGCTGCTACCTGAGAGAGCACACAGCATGGGTGAGTGTGTGTGTGTTTGCACTTTAGCCGTCTTTTCAGGCATGTTTCAAATGTAAAGTATAAATTGATTTACATTCTGTACGCCGTCACGCTCATGAAATGCATTATTTTGTATGTGCAGAAGGTGCTTCTCAGTATGGTAATGCTTCTACTACACAACAAAGATGAAAAAGTGTGGCGAGACACAATTTAACAGCCCCTTTCAAACAAAAGGGGGTTCCCGTCAATGCAGACTTCCCCCCCCCCCCCCCCCCCCAACGTGCATTATCAGTGCAATCTAGTCCCTGGTTCCTCCGGCCGCAGCGCAGGTTTAGTTCCAGATTTCCTTTTTGAAAGGTTCTTGGTCCCCTGGGAAAGGTGCTGCGGTGGAAATGCCTTTGCCATTATCTCCTGTACTGTATAAGTGTTTAGGGCTGTACTTAAAGTCATCTTCTTTTACATTTGAAGCTTCTATTGAGGTTTTGGAATAAAGCTTTTAACTGCGTGCCGTGAGTGCGTTCCTCCCTTTGGTGTGCACATATGGATCGGAGAAGAATATTTCTTCAGATACAAACATGTCGGATGTTATTGGGAAAGCTTCACACGAGTCGGAAACAAACGGCTGGAATGTAATATTACATAAAGTATAATACTGGTTTAGCTGAACAGCTGCTCTCACACTTAAATAACTTGCTGAACTCTCAGACCAAGTGTGAAACAGTGGTCAACATGAGGTGTGATCTCCCTCTGTGTCTCTCCTAGCTGGTGATGGAGTACTGCCTGGGCTCAGCTTCTGACCTCTTGGAAGGTAAGTAGGAAATAATAGAGTAATCAAGACATTAACACTAATTAATTCAAATGAACACTAATGACTTAATTATATTTCAGTCGTTCACATAAACAATCCCCTAATGCTTCTCTTCTCTCTCGCTCAGTCCACAAGAAACCCCTCCAGGAAGTGGAAATAGCTGCCATAACCCATGGTGCACTGCAGGGATTGGTGTATCTTCACTCTCACAACATGATTCACAGGTAACCCCCGTTCTGTTTCTCACTATCTGTATCTATTCTGCGCTCCTCCTCCACACTTCTCCTGACAAGAGACAAAACAAATACAGGGGGAGAAAGCACAAACTGTGCTGCCTCAGACGAGCTTATGCAACGGTGTTCACACACTGTGCTGCAGCACATTTTAGTACATCTGACGATACATTTTCTCTCTCATATGTCTCCTTATTTGTTTTGTCTTCCTCACGATTTTCCTGGCCAGTCATTTTCTCTGATCTGATCATTTCTCTCTCTCTCAGGGATGTGAAGGCCGGGAACATCTTGCTAACGGAGCCGGGCCAGGTCAAACTGGGAGACTTTGGCTCCGCCTCCATCGTTGCCCCGGCCAACTCCTTCGTGGGAACACCTTACTGGTGAGACATCAAACGTATTACACATAACGTCGTCCTCGTCACGATGGAGAGCTGACCGTCATGACGGACACGCTGCTCTTCACCCCGTGTTTCTCCAGTCCAATGCTTTTGTGTAGCAGCAGTTGGATATGTTTCATTAATCTTAATCCAGCTCGGACACAGTGAGGCTGCAATTAATGCAACAAAATGATGCTGGATTACGTGCATGCATCGTTTCCTGTGGAGGCAATTTTAAATCCAGCGCGGGGGAAACCCTGACGATAACCTCGCGAGAACATTGCGACTTATGAGCTGAAGCACAAGCAACCATTTAAATGATATACGATGACACATTGAAGAAACACATTGACGTTGAACCCTGACTGATGTTCTATTTGCATATTATTCATGTATATATTTACTTGTGTATTTGCGGTGTTTCGCAAGTGTTTCCTTTTTTTCCCTGTCAGTTAACTAAACCTCGCAGCTTTTTACGTGCATGTTTCTCCCAAGGACATCAGGCTATTCATCGGCTACAGGCTACTGTTGTTATTGTACACGAGGCAGCCTAACCCCCTCATTGTTCGCGTCTCTTCATGTGGTGTAGACGTGGGGATGACAGTGAGCCCTGAGGCGGCGTTCTCTGTTGGTCCAGGATCAAAGAGATGGAAAAGGTTGAATTGCTTTGTTGTATCCTCCATGCAGGATGGCCCCTGAGGTGATCCTGGCCATGGACGAGGGTCAGTACGACGGGAAGGTGGATGTGTGGTCACTTGGCATTACCTGCATAGAGCTGGGTAAGAGATGGACATCACAGTGTGTTTACGTGTGTGTCCACAAAGCTGAAAGCATCCAACCCATGTCTTTGCTTTCTCCACTCTTCTTTGTTTGTTCTTGCTCTTTATCTGCCGCTCTTTGTCCCTCTCCAGCGGAAAGGAAGCCTCCTCTGTTCAACATGAATGCGATGAGTGCCTTATACCACATCGCCCAGAATGAGAGCCCCGTGTTGCAGTCTAATCACTGGTGAGAGTTGGTGAAACTTCCTAAATGTCCTTTTAGGCAAATAAGACTTTTGTTGTTGATTTTTCTTGATGTGCAAAGAGGAGCGTGAGTTTCTTGAGATTCTGTTATAAATGTTGCTTTTCTAAAATAGCTTCTGATGTTATTGAGGCTTTAGTTTCTGATTTGTCACATTGCATGGCCGTGTGCAAGGGGTGAAATGAACTTGACAACAGCGAGACCTCCTGAGTTCATGGATCTGTGTTGCAGTTAGAACATTTACAAGCTCCTTTTTTAAATGTTTCCGAACATCACAATGTGACCGCTGCTTTTATATCGACAACTTTTATCATTTTCAGGTCGGATTATTTCCGCAATTTTGTGGACTCCTGTTTGCAGAAGATCGCCCAGGACAGACCTACCTCTGATGTGCTGCTCAAGGTACAAAGTGTTGTCTGGTGTCGCGTTGTTCGACATTGTCTTTATGATCGAGCGAGAGCCCTGCATAGATGTACATTATGTGTTGGGCACAAGCTGCGCTCTCCTCTGCGCACGACGTCATGCGTCTTGTGTAGTTTTCAGTACAGCAGGTGTTGACATTGAATTAGTTATTTAGAGAAGAAAGTGCTCCCCTTTCTCCTCGGTCGCACCAGCTGTGTTAAATAAAAACTATAGCGGTCTGTGTTTACGTTTGCTGATCCAGTTGGCTCAAGCACGCGCAGGCTTAACATGCAGGTCAGCTTGTTGTCGGGGAAACAAATAATTTGCCTTCGAAGGAAAAACAGTGAGTGGACGTGTGAGGAACAATCGTCATCAGCGTTGATGTGCAACTTATTCTGGTTGATGAGCAGATTCCCAGTATGAAGCAAAATCAATATCTTAAAGCAGCACCACAACTCCCATGTATGTTGGTTAATCCTAATCTACAGGAAACTTGACTTCAGACTCGGAAGAATCCTGTGACTATTTAATAGGTAATCCATTCTCTCAACCGTTCTATCCACACAGCACCATTTCCTCTGCAGAGAGCGTCCCGTGACGGCTGTGATGGACCTGATCGCCCGCACCAAGGATGCTGTCCGCGAGCTGGACAACCTGCAGTACCGGAAGATGAAGAAAATCCTCTTCCATGAGGCACTCAACGGACCCCAACCAGAAGGAGGAGATGAGGAAGAGGTAAGACTGGGACAGAGGGGGAAGAGGGCCGTAGGGAGGCGTGAGGAATGTGTATCTGACACATTAAAGTAACAGCTGTCGACTACTAAATATAGCAAACTTTATTTTCCACAAGCTACCTGATCAAAGTCCTGGTTTTCCGTCGCACATACGAGAGAAACGCTCACACTTTAGAGCCCGGCTGTCATAAAGGAGAGCAGCGCTGCAACACCGGCAGGTTGACAGAACACAGTGGAGAAACGAAAAGGTCGCGTTTGTTCAGCTTTATTGTAGCCGATACCGATCCTTTAAAAATGTGCAGAGAGCGATCCTGAGGAACGCCTTGGGACTTGCCTGCTTCCGTCTACATTACAGGGGATCGCTGTAGTTGTCTGATTTGTTGTGAAGTGAAGACAGTTTGAATTGTGTCGCCATGTGTCACATTTCCTGCTAACCACAAGCGTGAAACTTCTTTGTTCATTATTTCACATTGAGGTGTAAATGTGAAATTGCGAATGCCACTCGATAATTGACCAACACTTTATAACTCCAAAGTCAGTCGCACTCCAGTCAAACGAAACAAAGAAGAAATCGCTGCCCTGAAGATGAACCTTCACAGAAACAGCTGGTTGCCTCCTTCCTGCCTCCATCCTGCCTCTCCATACAAAGGCATTTGTTCCCATCAACATTTATTCCCAGTTGGTTGTTCCCCGAAAAGGAAATTGAGGAATTCTGAGTGTGCGGCTGCACTTTTTAGTTTCATGTTTTACTTTCTGTGTGCTCAGAATAAGACGAGCACGTTTGTGTGCGCTTTACACTGATCAATAAACTATCACCCCGTAAAGGAGTCTTTCCCTAGAACATGTTTAACTGTTATAATAAGACGTCCCTCTTGTCCTTTTCCTCCAGGATGTGGAGCAGTATATGCTGCGCACCGGCACAGTCAACAGCATGGAGAGCTCCCACTCTCTGCCGTCCATGTCCATCAGCGCCAGCTCCCAGAGCAGCTCGGTCAACAGCCTGGCAGACGGCTCCGACGACAGCGGGGAGATGGCCATGATGCAGGAGGGAGAGCACACCGTCACCTCCAACAGCTCCGTCCTGCACAAGCCCCTGGTCAGTCCGAGCGTTCTACTCTGTGTGTGTGTGTGTGTGTGTGTGTGTGTGTGTGTGTGTGTGTGTGTGTGTGTGTTGAGGAGCGCGAGAGTCCCCTAACCCCTCGGAGCACCGCGTCCATCAGTATCACAAAGAGCCTAAATCCTTTCCCTCCCTTCTGTTTTCTCCTTTGCTCGGCCTCCGCTATGTAGAGCCACGACAACATCTACGATGATCCCTATCAGCCAGAGATTGACCCACTTCGAGAAGCTCCGTCTGCTGGTGGCGGCGCCGGAGAAAGAGAAAGAGGAGGCGGCGGCGGAGGGAGGCGTCGTCGCAACAGAGACCATTTTGCCACCATCAGGACGGCGTCGCTCGTCACGCGTCAGATCCAGGAACATGAGCAGGGCTCGGCCCTGAGAGAGCAGATGTCTGGGTGAGGTGTATAATATGTCGCTGTCAGAGGAAGATGAAGCCAACACGTTATAGTTTGAAGCTTCATTCATAACGACGTTCAAACTCTAAATCAACATTTGAATGCTGCGCAGTTATAGAATTAGATTGCAGTGGCTGTGGAGGATCGTTTCCGACTCTTGTGATCCAAACTTTCCCAATAACTCCAGAGCGTTGTGAAGTCCTTAAGTCAACATTTATTGAAACATGATAGAGGTAATTATTTCCAGAATTCACAACATGTTTCTACAGAATACTTTCAATCCATATTTGTTGGCGTTTAGTCTTTTAAAACACATTTTCCCCGAGATCAATAAACAGTTCTCCGGCTGTACACAAAGGGAGTTATATTCCTTAAGAAAGCTTCATCTGATAAATCACTTGACATCAAATCAAAGATGTTTCTCGAGTACTGACGTGATGGAATATTAATACATCCGGAACATCCTGCATTAATCTCACTTACCGTTTCAAAGGGACGCCGTTCACTTTTGAACTTCAACAGAGGACAAAGAGATATAAAATCAGAGAGCGTACCTTCCTTGGAGCTAACTCCGTGCCCCATGTCTCCTCACAGGTACAAGCGGATGCGGCGGCAGCACCAGAAGCAGCTGATGGGCCTGGAGAACAAGCTGAAGGCAGAGATGGACGAGCACCAGCTGAGACTGGACAAAGAGCTGGAGAATCAGAGGAACAGCTTCTCAATGGAGGGAGAAAAGCTGTCCAAGAAGCACATGGCTATCCTGGAGAAGGAGGTAAGCTGGAGGAGGAGATGAATACGAGATGGGAAAACTAGAGAAGTCGACAAGCACACGGCCGTTAGAAGGAACCTGTGATGTTTTTACATCTTGTGCTTCTCCATTTCCCTGTTAATGCGGTTTGTGTGTTTGTTTGTTCAGACAAAGGCCGTCCTCACTGAAGAGAAGAAGTTCCAGCAGCACATACTGGGCCAGCAAAAGAAGGAGTTGACTGGTCTGTTGGAGTCCCAGAAGCGGCAGTATCGACAACGCAAGGAGCAGCTCAAAGAGGTGCTTCTACGTTCCGTCACCAGTCGTGTTCATTTCGTCTGTTCAAATGTTATGTCAGTTTTTATCGTGTTGAGTCGACCTCATCCTTTTTTTTGGGTCAAGTTTCTTTCATGCAGACACCGTACAAACGGCTCTGATCTTTCAGCTGATACTAACTGTACCTTCTGCTCATTGCCTTTTTAATCTCTTTCCACTGCAGGAACTGAACGAGAACCAGTCGACACCAAAGCGAGGAGAAGCAAGAGTGGTTGGTGCATCAGAAGGAGTGTCTGCAGCAGCTGCAGGCGGAGGAAGAGGCAGGCCTGCTGCGTCGGCAGAGGCAGTACTATGAGCTCCAGTGTCGTCAGTACAAGAGGAAGATGCTGCTGGCACGCCACAACCTGGAGCAGGACCTGCTCCGAGAGGTGCCATGTTTAAAATTACATTGGCGTGTCGACGATTCAATTCTCCACGTATTTTAAGCCGCCAGCAGCGCCGTAGAATTCAAACGGTTCAGATCCTTAACGGGTTTTGTTCAAAATGAATGCAGAGTTGAATCATTTAATATATAGGAAATATTACTTAGATTCTCCTCATCGATCTGTAAACGGTTTCCTCTCCTCGCACTATTACAACATCCTTCCGGCCTCGTCCTCATCTTCTGATCTTCTCTAGGAGCTGAACAAGAAGCAGACTCTGAAGGACTTGGATTGTGCGATGCTCCTCCGTCACCACGAGTCCACCCAGGAGCTGGAGTTCCGTCAGCTGGGTTTGGTGCAGCGTACGAGGGCCGACCTGATCCGCACGCAGCACCAGACGGAGCTCACCAACCAGATGGAGTATAACAAGAGGCGTGAGCAGGAGCTGCGTCAGAAACACGCCGTGGAGGTCCGCCAGCAGCCCAAGAGCCTCAAAGTGAGTGAGGAGGGAGAGGGCGAGTCAGCAGAGGGGCCGGGTGACAGCTGGGACAGCGGGGCGGGGGGAGCAGAGGGCGAGGGCGAGGACGAGAAGGATGGCGGGTTAGAAAAGGGGAGGGCGGCGGTGGCTAAAGAGATGTATGATGTTGAGCTCGATGGCGCTGTATTGGAAGATGATGAAATGTATACAGGAGTGGAGGAGGAGGGTGTGCGTGTCCACGGGAGTTGAAAGGAAAGATGAGTTAGATTGCGACATTAAAACGAAGGGAAGGGAAGTGGAAGGAGTGCATTGGGAGTACGAGGACGATCACAGTAGAACTGCACATTTAGACACTGATGAAGAGGAAGAGGAGGGGAGGGGCGTGGCCGATGGTTGTCCATCAGAGTTCATCTTGTCCCTGTCCCCAGAAAAGAGACGCCTCCGCGAGCGGGTGATTGACGAGCTGTCTGAGTTTTACTTCCCCGATGCTGAGGAGGCGCTGGATCCCGTTCCCATCCCTCCCCCTCCCCCCACTCAGACTTCTTTCCCTTCACTCTTCTCTCACGCCATCTGCCTCCTCCTCTCCCTCTCCGCTGCTGCTCAGCCCTGCAACCTCACTTTGCTCCTACTCTCCATCTTCCTCCTCTCCCTCCGTCGCTCTCCTCCTCTGCCCTCGGTGGCCTCTGTCCTTCTCTCCACTGAGCTTGCCTTCTTGGCGCTCTTCTTCTCGTACCTCTTCCTTCGTTCGTGCTGCTCTCTGTCTCTCTCCACCTACCTGTCGCTCAGCCTCTGGGCCAGCAGCCTCTTCAGTTTAGGACTCTCCCTCAGTTTGGGGATTTATTACATCCCCATGATTTTGATTTCAGCCTCCTTCCTCAGCTCTCCCTCCATTTTCCTCTCTCTCTACTTGGTGGTGGTGCTGATTGTCAGGCCAGCCCGCGACTTCTTCCAGCACGCGCCCCGCAAAGTCAACCGCCTCTTCATGCGCGTCCTTTTCCGCCTGCCTCGACCCTTGTTTGCCATGTGCCAGTCAGTCCTGGGCGGCATGGCTGAGCGTAGCCTCTATGAGATGTTTCCCAAAGCAGGGCGCAACTGGGGTGGGCGCCAGTCCAAAATCCCAGTCCCCCTAAAGAGCTTACCTTTAGAGTATCAGGCTCGCTGCACTAACACCTCTCCCTTGGCCAAAGGACTTCTCTGGGTGAGGCGTTTCAGCAGACGCCCCCTCGGGGTCCTGGCAGACTTAGCTAACTCCATAGTGCTAAAACTTGCCGGACAGATCCTTATAAAGCTGCCGCTCCGCGTCCGAATCCAATTCCAAACTCTGGGCTTCTTGAAGAAGGAGAACCCGAGCAGGCTGCCCCGACTGCTGCCGAGGGAGGTCAGAGAGAGGAGGCAGAGGGAGAGGAGGGGGAGAGAGATGGAGAGACAGAGGAGGGAAGAGAGGTTGTTCCGTGAGGATGCGAAGTGGGAGTGTGGGTTGAGACGAACTTCATCTGGAAGGTTTGTCAGGGGGAAAATCCGTCCGTGGAGATAGAAAGAGTGTGTGTGTGTGTGTGTGTGTTCACGCTCTTTGTTCAACCATCGTTTCTTTTTGATTTGGGTCCACATGTTGCATAACTCCCAAACTGATTTTTGGTCACATTTCCTAAAGATGAGACTCGTGTCTCTGTGCACACGTGTCTCTGTGCACACGTGTCTCCTGCACACGTGTCTCTGTGCACACGTGTCTCCCTGCACACGTGTCTCTGTGCTCGGGCCGTTGAAGTTTATCCAAACATGCGTACATGTGTGCACACAAGCCATCCTGTTGAACCAGTGGGCCCTGCAAATGTAAACCTGCAGCTGAACCCACAGTTTCTGTACCAAACCAGTGAAGTTTTCATTATTGTGCTTTTTGTAAAAGTTATTTTTATTGTTTTATAATTTAATTTGTAAGACGTATTTTTATGGTTATTTTTAAGACCGGTTTTGTGCAATCTTGTTTTTCTTTATAGTGGTCTTATTCCAAGGGTGCACTGTTGTATCAGTGCTTAGAACAAATATCGCAGTGTTGCATCGCTGGCTATAATGTCCCTCCCCAAAGCTGAATACTGTGAAAGGAAACCTACAGATTTCACTAACATCAGCCTGAACACTAGCCCTCAGTCGGTTTCAAAGTGCAATAAACAGCGGAACAGAAATATCTGTAGACATTTCATAATTTGATCCGTAAGTCCAAGTGGGAATGAGTTGGTTTACGTTGTCGGACTTCAAATAATAAAGTTTGGGGCCATTTAGCTTCACGTTAACGCATTATTCACAGCTGGTGAATTCGTATCTTTTTGGATTCTAGTTAGATATTACAATTATTGCGCTTCATGCAATAATGTCCTAATGATTTACCGTGTAAACATTTAGATACTTCTCCCCTAAACAACCCTATAAATGTGCAGCGGTTGAGTGCCTAGTTACAACTGTTTGCACAAATGTCGATGTCTCTTGTGAAGTGACGTATATTAAATCTATAGTGGAACCCATAAGTAAGCAGGATATACTTAGTGGCCTAGTGAGATTATATTATAATAAAAATCTATTTAACATTTCAATGAAGCTTAATTTATACGAAGCCATAGAAGACAATCGTTTGAGACACGCAATCATGAAATAAGTCCAAAGATTGATGCAACTACTGAATGTGAAAGTTGAGATTAAGCAGTAATCGCAGACATCTGTTTGATTTTGCACTATCCCAAAAACTATTTTAAAAAGAAATGAAGAACAAATCACTTCAGTTAAGGGCGATTATTTCCATTCTTAATTAATCTGCAGATTATTATTTGTATTTAACGTTGGCCCGTCACAACTTCCCAGAGCTGAAGGTGGCGTCTTCCAATATATTGTCCAAAACTTCAAAGATACTTAGTTTGCATTGATGCACGACGGGGGAAAGTATCTCTGAATGTACAAGCTGCAACCGGAGAACTTTTGGCATTTCTTCTCTATTTCTGCTTCTTAAAGAAAATGGCCGCTCCAAAAGCGCCGTTTTTATCTCATGCTCTTTGCAAATTTGAAGACTTAAACCCCAAAATGCTCTGACGTGTACTTTTAACTAAACGACTTTGCAGTTTGCCTGCGAGCACATTTTTATAAGAAGTTTAAAATGCGAGGAGAATCTGGACGAGATGATCAAAATGCATTAGTGCCTGTAAACGGTAGACGATGCTCAGTACTGTAGATCGCAGAAGGACGACTCTTGAGCCTTTTAGTATATGGAGGAATAGTGCATGAGTTATAAAACTCAATCTTAACTTGACCAGGTGGGAAGATAAAAAAACAAAAGTAGGGCACATCTTGTTGTCGACCTGCATTTGGGAAGTCTAGCTTTAAAAAAAAGACGGTTTTATTTGAATGTAACTTATTTTGCCATTGATTCACGTTTCTGTTGGTATCAGTTGTTTCCTGTTCCTCCGTGTATGTTTACATGTTTGTATTCTGTTTTTGTTGTGACAGTTGCATCACCTTGAGTTCTTTCATATTTTATTCATGCAGTATTTATAAGACTAGTACTGCATGTTGTTTGGCTGCCATTGTGTTGTCCTTTTATTCCCACTTTAGCTGTTTTAGCTTTGTGCTCGCAAGCATACAAACATTTTGTTACTTTTATTAATTCCAGATTTTTACTTCTTTTTTTTTTTACACAAAGAAATAAATGATTTTGTGTGAAAATCATTGTCTTGTTTGTTTTTATGATTTTTGTTTCCATTATTACCTTCTTCATTCGTTTCCTCCTCCCTCTGATTTATCAGCCGATCTTATATCATTTATTCATCATCATCATCATCATCATCATCATCATCATCATCATCATCATCATCCCTCCTGTATCACATGTTGTCTCTGTGCTGCCTTCACTTTGTCCAACAGCCACCAAACATATTTATTTCTAATTTAATAGTATAAGGTTTAAATGAATTAACATATTATGGTCATTAATTGTGAAAAAGTAATTTATTACAACAGTTATCGAGCACTTTTCCAGCCCATTAAGGAATGTGAAAACAAAGCAGAACGTAAAGAAGCATTAATGTTTCTGCATTTAATTTGTCAGAAGTTCATTAATCTGATCAAATTTCAAATGTTTTTACAAAGTTCGTGTCACAGGTTGAACATTATTTATGCTTTAAGTTGTTTCCTAATGGTGGCCATCTGACCAAAAACTAAATAGTAATTCATTAAGTCTTTTCTTCTTCTGTGTTTAACATCCATCTCCATGTTCGTTTATAAAACCAGAGGAGCACTTTAGCCCAGCTGCTTCCTTCTCTTCTCTCCTGCAGTCCAAAGAGCTACAGATTAAGCGTCAGTTCCAGGACACCTGTAAGATCCAGACCCGTCAGTACAAGGCCCTGCGCAACCACCTGCTGGAGAACACGCCCAAGTCGGACCACAAGGCCGTGCTGAAGCGGCTGAAGGACGAGCAGACGCGTAAGCTGGCCATCCTGGCCGAGCAGTATGACCACTCCATCAATGATATGCTGTCCACACAGGCTGTGAGTAAGGCAAGGAGACATCGTTCATTTCACACTCGCACCACAACACCACTGCTGTGCCCGGCCCGGGGCGCCGTCCTGCCTGCCCGCCCGCCTGCCATCCTGCCCGACAACAAGCCTCCTCCTGGTACCTCAGTGTTAGCCTCCACCTAAACCCGCATTTCCCAGTTTTATACCAAATGGTGTGTACGCCATCCTGTTTCCCCAACAGTTTAACATCTCTGTGCAAGTCCGCTCGCAAAAGATAATATTCTGGCTCGAGGGAGAGAAAGCTAATGACGAACTGCGACATCTTAGTTCAGACGCTAAATGTTTTTGAAGTTCAAAATAGTCGAGGGGACCATGAAGGTACGTTTTGCCACAACACTCTTTATTTCTCACTTCATTAACGATACCTGTAGGAACATAATGTTATTGAGAAACAGATCGTTATAGTTCGCACGGATTAAACTGATCCTTTTCCTTTGTTCTGCATCAAAGCAGAACTACGAACAGTTCAGTGTTTTATATGGATTGACCTTTAACCTGGGATAAAAATAAATATGTTTACAAGCAAGTGGCAAGTATTGAATACAGAGAAATGTCCCGTGTAACAAATCCTCACATTCGAGAAGCTGGAATAAAAACCAAATGAAACAATTTATCGCAAAAATACTTTAAGTACGTGTAGTAAGTGGCTGAAATGTGCTTAAGTACAGTCCTAATAAATGTACTTAGTTACATCCCACCACTGCGTGACGTTTTAAATAGTCCAATATAACTCTAAGCGTGAGGATCACACACACACACACACACACACACACACACCAATCCCCAGCTTTTAAATGAATGAAACATAGTAAGAAGAGGATGTGAGGAAAATGTCTCGTTCCCTTCGGTGACATAATACATAATACGCCTTGTGCCACTTTAATTACCTCACGTCGCAGAGTGCCATGTAAACCCTGTAAGCCAAATCCCTGCTGCCCTTGTTTGTCTGCACATCTTCTGTCGCTGTGGGTAAAGTCTCTTTGGGAAGGTTTCCCACTGACTGATTAAATTCAAACCTGAGGTCAAAAAACAATATTTAAAAAAAAAAAAAATGAAATAAAGAATGAATTCAGATTGAATCTGTTTTTCTGAGCGTCACAAACACAGGTCAAAGAAGTGCAACTGCTCTGCAAGCTTCTGTAATATTAAACTGATTTATAATAGTAAATATAACATTTCATATCCTATTCACAAACTCACCTACTATTTCTGCCTGATGCATTATAGTTTATAAGTAGAATATGCACTGACGTTTGTCTTTTATGATTCACTTCCTGATTTAACTCTCACTCCTCATCCTCGCCTCTCTCTTCTGCATCTCCCTTTCTTTTCTTTACCTTCGTCAAACTCTCAAAACTTTTCCTCAACACTGAAGCATGATTTATCGTCCATACAATCTTGGCCAAATCCACTTTTCATTCATGGCACTCCCTCTTTCTTTCCGTCTCTTAGCTGCGATTGGATGAGACCCAGGAAGCGGAGTACAAGGTGCTGCGCATGCAGCTGCAGCAGGAGCTGGAGCTGCTTAACGCCTACCAGAGCAAGATCAAGATCCACACCGACACGCAGCACGATAGGGAGGTCAAGGACCTGGAGCAGAGGGTGTCCATCCGTCGCGCCCTGCTGGAGCAGAGGGTTAGAGTGCTTTGGCAATCTCTTCTATAAAAGCAAAGCTCCTTAAAATGTAGTAAAGGCCTCTGGTGAGTTTTAGGAATCCAGCTTGGCTTGCAGAGCAGATTGTAAACTGAAAGGTAACTCATATGTGAAGCTTACAAAGTTACAGCTAAGTGTTGAGACTTCTACAATTAACTTTCAATGTTCTACAACAGCACCTTTAATGTGTTTCACCACAAGATGCTCTCTAGTCATATCACACGATCTTCCCCAGCGTTAAGGGTTTCCCGTCCTTGTTAGCTTAAAGGTCGAGGCTTGACCTTGGAGACAGCAGTTGACAAAACACAATCCCACCACAAGGTCCGTCACTACATGTCCTGGAGCTTTTGATCATATCGCACATCTTCCTCAGAATAAATTATATTTCCCTGACATCAGTCTGCTCAGAAAGATTGTGTGATTTGATCAAGATCTCCTGAAGTCGTGGGGAGATTGTTTTTGTTGAGTCTCATCACACGCAGTAATCTAATTAAGATGAGTTCTCAAAGCGTTTCACGTTTGCAAATGCAAAATCTAGAATTTTGGATTAGGAAAGAATTTGAACACCTTTTTTAATTAATGCTACAATTTAATGTTTCCATGTGTTCTGCTCTTTTTCTAGATCGAGGAAGAGATGCTGTCCCTGCAGAACGAGCGCTCAGAACGCATCCGCACCCTCCTGGAGCGTCAGGCCAGCGAGATCGAGTCCTTCGACTCGGAGAGCTTGCGCCTGGGCTTCAGCAACATGGCACTGACGGGCATACCCAGTGAGGCCTACCCCATGCAGGGTTACCCCAACGTCCCGCCCCCCAACACCCGCTCTGCCGGCCACTGGAGCCACGGCATGCACCCGCCGAACGTGCCCCCGCAGCAGCACTCCCGCCGAAGCCACAACAGCAGCAGCAGCAGTGGCATCGGTAGCGGCAGCGGCAGCGGCAGCGGCGCGGGGGACCGCCGGAGCGAGTCCTCCTCTTCCTCCCACGCCCTGGGATTGGCCCTTGGGCTGGGGCGAGACGGGAGGGAGGTGCACCACTCCTCCCGCTCCTCCGCCTCCTCTTCCTCCTCCTCCTCCTCTTCTTCCTCCCATCACCAGCGCCACCACCTGCCCCAGCACTACCACCATCAGAGCACGCCGCAGCTTTACCGTGAGCGGGAGCGAGATCGAGAGAGGGAGCGGGAGAAGGAGAGGGAGCGGGAGTGGGCTGGAGTGCGGGGCTCCGGCGGCGACCTGGCCCACCCACACCCCCTGCCCTTCTCCCATCACCTGCCCTCACGCTCCTCCTCTCAGTCCCTTGCCATGCTACCTCCCCCGCCGCCCGCCCCTCCCACCATCTCCGGCCCTTCGTCCTCTTCCTCTTCATCCTCCTCCTCGCAGGGAGGGATCTACTCCGGCGGCGGGCTGGGTGTGCGCGGTGCCCCGAGCTTGATGGCCCTGAGGAACAGCCCCCAACCTCTGAGGAGGACGGCGTCCGGCGGGGGGCCTGGAGGGGCCGGGGGCAGCGACGGCGTCCTGAGCCGAAGCACCTCGGTCACTTCTCACATCTCTAACGGCTCCCACCTCTCCTACTCTTAGACGGCAGGGTGGGAGGGATTTAGGAAGGTAGCTATCACAGGCTGCATCTCAATACTCTCAGCTTGCCAACTTGCTTCGACTGATCTCTCCTCAGAATAGCTCAAATGCAGAGGATTTAGGGATATCACCCGTTCCTCTTAACGCACAGTAAGGCACAGAGATCAGTCCGAGGCAAAGGGAGGACAAACTGACATTATTGAGCTGCACCCTGCTCCTTTTAGACTCAGGGTGGGTAGAGAGCTTTTCTCCCATTCTCACAGGTATAAAAGAGGGAGGGAGGAATGTAACCACCTGTAATACCACTGGATTAAGGTGATATTATATTTAAAAAAAAAGAAGGAGGTTGGTGTTTAATGTTTTTATCTTGCCTGTATAAAAGTGAGACAGGACGTGTGAAAGAAGGGACATTTTACCCTTTTGTTTCTCCCAGAGCTGCAGAGAAAGTTGGACGGCAGCCATGTTTTCTTCTATGATGTTCTATGCTGGAATGGAGAAAGAGAGAGGACAGGGGGGAGGAAAAGGTGTTTTTTTGCATTGTGTATGTACTTGTATGTAGTCTGTAGTGTCCAGATATATCTAGCAAGCACTCGTAACTGCAGCTCCAGAAAGGAAAAAGGGGGGGGGGGGGGGGGGGAATCACAAAAGACGTTTTACTTTGGTCTCCAGTCCGCTGGGGGGATTTACAACCGTTGATGTTTTGTTGATTTTTTTTTGTATTAAGTGTATAAAAGAAAAACACAAAAAAGAAGTTGCTTGGAACGTCACCAATGCCTTTAAGGGGTTCTTAAAGGGATGTCGTGGCATCAAAATTTTTATTTGATGACTGCGAGATAGTTTAAAAACAGAATGTTTGTAAAGGCGGAGAGGAGAAACATTTGTGAGGACATGTAAAAAAATACAAAAGAACAAAAAAAAAAAAAAAGCTTTCTGGCATCCATGACATATTGAGTATCTAAACAACGTAGGTGTCTATGGGAGTCACTCCAATGCATGAGATAGATGTACAACAAAAAAAGCATTCGTGAACATGGCCAAACCACAATCGAAACGTACCGTACCTGTCCATTGAAGATCACTCGTCCCACGTTTTTGATCTTTACTGTACATATTTATGGGAATATTAAGAACAAAAACAAGTCATTGGTTTTTATAGAGTAACAAAGGTAATGATAGTAATTTTGATATATTCAAATGAGTATTGAATTCAAGATTTAGAGCGACAACTCCAAATGCATTTTCTATTGGTGTCGATATTACCATAACTAATCCTGATGTAATTGTTGTTGTAATCATGTTCACGGTTTTCTCGCAAAGAAGAAAGAAAGGGCCCTCTCAACTGTAAAAAACAATGATTAAAAAAAAACTTGTCAGGTATGGTGTGTGTTCAAGGTATTAACGATTATTAATAAGCGATTATTAATAATCGTTAATGATTCATGTATGTGTGTCGAGCGGTAAAGTCTAGTTATATTACCACTTTTTTTTATTTTAGACCAAACAATTGAATTTTAAAGACACTCGTACAGCAGCAACACCCCACTTATTCACGTGAACTCTGACCTCCTCCTCTGGACTTTTACAAAGGTTTTACAATTAGGCGCTGGAATGTAAAGGCTGGGTTTTTATTTTTTATTTATTGTTTATTTTAGTGTAGGAATCTGTTTCCACACAGAAGCTCTCATGGACAAATGGAGAAGAAGAGAGTCGTGCACAATCCTCGCTGATAATCGTACTGCTGGAGGGTGCAGCATGCAACTGGTGTGTGAAGAAGAAGAAGAAGAAGAAGAAGTGGGAGGACGGGCGTCGACTGAGCTGCTGTGAACGTGCACCCTCTTGTGCCGGCACAGCAGCAGTGACCGCAGCAGCCCCTCCTCACAGATAAAGACACCGATCAAGTTGTTTCATGGTGATTCTGAAGGTTTACTTACTTGAAGCAGATCAGAAATAACTGGACTTTTTTTTGTTGTTTTTTTATTTTTATCTTTATTGGAGCAAAGAAAAAAATCACCGTGCTGTTTGTATGACTCAGAAACACCAGCTCAAGACAATTCCCTGTATAACCTACTACTTTATGCTCGGTTGGAATCTCAGTGCATGCATAAACTCCTTATATAAACTAAGACTGGCGGGTTTCGGGACGGCCTTTGTGTTGGGGGGGGGGGGGGGGGGAAATCGGTGTGGTAGTGTTTTTAGACGGGTTGTTGTCAGTGTCCGGTTGTGGGCGAGAGCTGGGAGTCTCAGTTCCTGCCTCATGCCCAGATGAAAGGTGAAGACGAAGAAGCAACACAGGCTCGTCTGTGTTTTGCAGAGTTTTCGGGGGTGGGGGGGGGGGGGAAGGGGGTTGAAATCCTTATTGAATTTTCCAAATCCAGCTATTCCAAGCCTGAGGAGGAGAAGGAAGAAGGGTCTTAACACATGTATTGGAAAAGAAATGGGGTGCTTTAAAAAGTAATTTAAAAAAAATAATAAATTGATATTAACACATTAACTCGTCTTGATTTGATGTACTTCACTCATTGTTAAGATGTTTACTACATACATACTGGTCAGTTCATCGATTAATCCTGCTCCAGATTCTCAAATGTGAATACTTTTCTTCTTCTATGATATTAAACTTGAATATCTTCTGGTTATTGATGTTTAAATATGTAAACTTGGGCTTTGGGGGAAGTATCAAGGACATTTTTTCTTTTTACTATTTTCTAAAAATGTTATGGGCCAAATGATTAATAGAGAAAATATTAGACAGATTTATCGATAACAAAAAGATGTCTAGATTATTTTAATTATGGATCAATAATCCAGAAAATAGTCAAAACAAAAGCGCTTTTTGATGTTAAAATGTGTTATTTTGTCAGACTAACTGTCAAAATATGCCAAATATATTCAGTTAACAATCATAAAAACACCAACATTTACATGTAAGAAGCTGAAACCAGTAAAGTTGGGGGGTTCTAACTTAAAATGATGATTAATCGATTATTAGGGCTGCACGATATGGGGAAAATAAGCGATATTGCGGTAGCTATAGCCCTTGTGATGTAAAAACATATTAAAGTGTACTTAGTTCTGCTTTCAGGATGCTGCTAAAACACATTACTTGTTAAATTTAACACATATTGTGCAGCCCTATCGATTACCATGTTGTCTCCAACTAATCCAGTAAGCATTTCTGTTTTTATCATTTTAGATTATCACTACTTGGAGGATGTACATTTAGATTAGGATACCATATAGTATGCACAATATGGATGTGTGTGTGTGTGTGTGTATATGTTGTTAACCAGGCTGTGTTCATGCACAAGTATTCTCATCTATTGTGCGTGCATGCTGAGCTGCTATTCGTCCTGTGTACTATATCTGACTGTGACATCATTATTATAGGCCGACCAGGAGGATCTGCGCACCGCCCTTTAAGATGCGTCTGTCATCTCGTCGTTAATGGGAAGTCATTCAGGCTGTTTTCCGCGGTGCAGGAGATCTGTTCCAGCTGGCCCGAGGAGGGAGGAACAACTACTGTGGTGCATTTTGTGTCGGCCGACAAACCCAGGAAGGAAGGGGGGGAGAGGACAGGCCCCGCCGAGGGAGACGGAAATGAGAGGGGGGTGTCCAATAGAGGAAACCCTATCCCTTTAAGAGCAAGTGGGACATAGCGGTGCGAGAAAAGGAGAGGAGGGGGAGAAGAAAGAGGAATTAAAAAAGAAAAGGAAGAAAGAGACAGGGAGGGAGGAGGGAGAGCGGGCGATAAAAAAAGAAAGATGACATCCTCGCAGCTGAACGGCCGAGGTGGAGCGATAGGCTGCGGCCCGGCGAGAGCGCCGCTCGCCGGGGTCAGGGCTTGAATCCAACAACGAGGCTTCGACAAACACCCGATTGGCCTATTGGGGGAAATCGGAAAAATAGATTCATAAATTAAAAACAAAGCATGACCTGCTGTGCTACAAGATACGTGTGTTATAACTCATATTTTGTTCTCTTGCGTAAAAAAAAATTGCTTTTATTTCCACGTAGAATGGTTTAATGTTTATTGCGAAAGTGTGATACTGTAATATGCGATTTTTGTTGGTTTTTGAAAGCAGTTTTGTTGTATGGTATTGCGTTTTAGTGAGATTAGTGTTTAGTGAATTAAAGTTAGAACCCAAAGTGAAAAGAGAAACAGGCCATTATTGGACCTGGCCTGCTCCACTCCTGCCTGTGTGCTGCAGCCTGCGTTAGTCAACAGCTGCGTGCATTTTAATTGACAGCATTAGGCTACCTCAATGAGAAAACATATTTTTGCAGACGGCTTTATTCACGTTTTTCCAAGAGAATCCAGAAGCCCGTCGTTTCTGCTGCAGGACAGGCGACTGTTTGCGCCTCAATCACCGGTGGGCCGATCAAAACCATGCAAAGGCTGCCCTGCTCGATCTCAATCAGGACTTTATAATCTCCATCGCTGTGGCGCAAAATGGATGCTGCTTGGAGCAATTTTCTCTTCCAGGTAGGCTTGTTGAGCAGGCATTACTGGCCTCTTTTTCTGCCCTCATTTTACTGCGCGCATGTTCTCACAGTGTGTGTCCAGCAGTCCTTACAGCCCTCACATCTCGTATTTCAACGTAGCACCTCAAGATAATGCTGTGACTTGTGTTTACATTTGGTGATGGCCTTCTACTTGCTTCTCCAGAATACTCCCACCCAAAACCAAGTGGAGGGGAGCCTCCAATCAGAGCTCATGCAAGTGCATACGAGTTCTCCCCAAACCCCACCCACAGAGCACATAGCACAGCCTCCTTCAACTGTGGACACTGCTGCTCTCAGTGAGGAACCCCTGCCTGGTGAGGGACACTGCACTGCATCCTACACCTGTGGAGCTGACAAGAGTAAATACATTACACTTCACTCTAATGTGCATAGCTGAGTGCCAGTAGTAAAGTCAGTCAGGTGATAAAAGCCCAGTGACCTTCTATTTTGGTGATTGGCAGGTGAAACTAAATGTGTGTCTTATTTTAAGTGGCCAATATTCAAAAAGTCAAATTTGCACTACACTAAAATTCAACACATGGAGATATCCGGACACGTTGTTCAACAGCATCTGAAGGTTTCTCAATGTTTATTCGCTTAATTACTAATAAACATGTGATCATCGCTTTTACTTTGAAATACAAGTTCAAAAACATAAATTACACAAATAGATGAAGCCTTGATTCTTAGTAGAGCTACAATTTAGGATGACAGCAGAAGCAATTAGTGCAACCTTTTTGATCATTTCATTTATTAATAATAATAATAATAATAATAATAATAATAAAAAGTAAAAAATGCCAAACGTTTCTTTTTTGTAATGCTTAAATGTTTTTCACCTGCAGATGATCCAAACAGGGTTCAGTAGGAAGATGTTTACTTTGCTAATTGTTGTGAACATAATCACTTAATACTTACTCGAGTCATTTATAACTAGATGTTACTGTTACCTGAGTTGCGTCGAAGGTTATTATTATAAAAGAAAGAATACAAAATCACCTTTTTGAAATTAACTTTTTTCTTTCTTCCTGTACTTCCTCCCGCCTCCCTGCGGTCCAGTGAAGGCAGTGTCTCGGCCGGCCCGCGTGCCCCACATCTGTGCCATCTGCAACAAGCAGTTCAAGAACAACTACAACCTGCGGCGGCACCAGTCGGTCCACACTGGGGTACGCATGAAGGACAGGGCCAGAGAGCAGGCGGAGGGGGCAAAGGAGGGAGCGGCGGGCCAGGTGGCGGCCCCGTCGGCGATGGCGGTGGGGGCTGGAGGGAGGGTGGAGAGGCCCACTGTTCCCCTCTCCCTGCTACACCTCTCCGCACCTCCCCCTCTCGGCCCTCCCGGCGTGCTGGCGGGGGCCCTGCAGCCCCCTCTGAGTAGTCAGGATGGTGAAGGGGTTGCCATGGCTAACGTAATGGCTAGTGTTAACCCCCACGCTCCGCCTCCTGCTGCTGTCGTCATGGCCACAGGGGCGACAGTACAGGTGGGTCAGGGCCTTATGGAGATGGCTGTCGTCAACCCCAAACCTTCAAGCATGTTGTTTCTTAAGCTGCCTGGCCACAGGGATGGTTAAGCCCCCCCCTCCCCCTCCCCCTTTTTCTTTTTACTGCGCGTCACCTGCTTCAGATTTAACTGAATCTCTCCTGTGTGTTCAATTCTACAAAACGTCCATGTACAGTAATCAGCTCAGGGACCAGTGAATTCCATCCCAGTGTTTGGCACTGGTCCCCAGTTTGAGAAAACAACGTGCTAGAAGCCCCCCCCCCCCCCCCACGCTCCCCTGCATGTTCTCTGTAACACAAACAGTGTGAAAGCAGATACTTAAAATCCAGCGGGAGGTAGTTAATCTAACACGCGACTCGACTGTGAGAAATGTTTTGCACAACTTTAGTACGAATTAGGCAAAAATATCTGTGTGCCTTTGCATGGTTTCAACAGAAGATATAAAAACACTGATTGCATTTCATTGTTGTGTGTGTGTGTGTGTGTGTGTGTGTGTGTGTGTAACTGTGTTTCTACTTTCTGTCTAAACTCTGTAGTGTGCTTATCTGCTTGTCTGTTTTGGCTCAGCGGCCCGCAAATCCCAACCCAAACCCGGTGAGGAAGAACCACGCCTGCGAGACATGCGGGAAGGCTTTCCGCGACGTTTACCACCTCAACCGCCATCGCCTGTCCCACTCAGACGAGAAGCCGTTCTCCTGTCCCATCTGCCAGCAGCGCTTCAAGAGGAAGGACCGCATGAGCCACCACGTGCGTTCCCACCAGGGCGGTGTGGAAAAACCTTACGTTTGCCCCCATTGTGGCAAGGCCTTCTCCAGGTGACACTGTGGAACCTATGAAGTCTAAAAGCATGGACAGTTTTTGCTTCCAGTCCAGCGGAGAAATGTGAAGCGTTACCTGCCTTTTAATATGTTGACTCTCTTTCTTTCCCCAGGCCTGACCATCTAAACAGTCACGTCAGACAGGTGCACTCCTCGGAGCGACCCTTCAAATGCCCGGTGGGTCATATTTATCCTGAGTAATATCGTCTCCTAACTTAACAGCTGTACACTCGACCACGACCGTGTTTACGTGCACCTCGGTCCAGATGACTCGAGGTCACATAACTGCACTTTAATCTTCGGCTGCCTCCACACTGATATCCAACAGTCGGAATATTACCATGGAAACTGATCCGGGCAAAGTGCATGCCTTATTTTTTGAAACGGAGAATACGCAGCAGGTATCTCACTGTAATTATTATGTTTACATGCAGCAGCTCAAAGCCCCATATTTACATAAGGATGACAAACATCCTTCATCACATACTGTACATTACATGTGGGTGTATATATATATTACATACGGTACATGAGATCATTTCCATCACGAGTTGTAGAGCTTTTTTAAATGAGGCCTCGGTGCTACAAGATGACAACGTGTGAAACTAAAAACTATATAAATACAATTATTGGAATTTCTTTTTGCCGAGGTTTTTGCTATAATCGTTTGTCTTATTTCATCTTGTTTCTCAGACCTGTGAGTCCAGCTTTGCCACGAAGGATCGTTTGCGTGCGCACATGATTCGCCATGAGGAGAAGGTCCCCTGCCACATCTGTGGGAAGCTCCTGTCTGCTGCTTACATCACAGATCATATGAGGGTGCACAACCAGTCACAGCACCACGCTTGCCATCTCTGTAACCGCAGTAAGTTAATATTAAAGCGTCTATCGTCGATATTTTTCATATTAATTGTTCAACTCTGCGGAGCTTTAAAGCAGCTTATCATTACGTTTCGGTTGTTTCCAGCCGCAGCAGGAAGCTGTAGCTGCAGACAACAGGCAGATACAGTTAGCGACTAGCCGGTGAACATAGAGCCAGATATTTCCCTCCCTAAAACAGAGGGTGAATATTGTTGCTCCATATCTGCTGGATGGGTAAATAGGCAACTGTTTGCTGATAAGTGGAACATATTAACTTAAAAAGTGGAACGTATAAGTGCATATGAATTAGACACATACCTTGTCCAGCGACTCGGCGAACTTGCGCCCAAGCGCTTGTTCCAAATACCTGCGTGGCAAATAGAAAGGAGGCAGCCAGCCAGGCACGGAAACACACAATAAAGGGAGAAACTAATATTGTGTGAACCTGAATTCTCTGAACTGTACAACACAAGTTTGTGGTTGTATCGAGAGATCTGGAGAGAAGCCCTGTCTTGGACACTCTTTACCAAAGTAGGCATATAACGTGTGTTTTAACCGGTCGCTTGTAGGAAGGCAAAATGTAGCGTATATGTTGGCCTATTTTGCTCTGCCTTCCGCAACCTCCCTGAACACCTAGTCAGATGTGCACTGAACCCAACGACACGTGCAGCTGGTGTCGTCTAAAAGGGCCTTACTGATGTGATGAGATGCTCTTACAGCAGACATCCCTTTATGACTTGTGTCGTATTCACTCTCTCGCTTTGCTCTCCTCCACCAGGCTTCACCACGCTGACGTACCTTCGTGTCCACGCCCAGAAGCACCACGGCCAGGAGTGGAAGGACAGTCCGGGGGGCTTCGGCGGCACAGCCTCCGGTGGCATACTCGTCTGCCACTTGTGCGGCATCCACTGCAAGACACCCACCCAGCTCCAGGGGCACATGGGCACCCATGGCAACAGCCAGGGTATCCCGAGTCCCATCACCTCTAATGTGGCTGCCAGCAGCTCTGTCTCCCTTAGCAACATGGTGACGGCGCCTACTGTGTATGTCACCGGCAACACGGTGGTGGACTTGCTTGTCACAGACTGCTCGAGCATTGCGGCGCCACAGTCCCACAGTTAGCAGCAATAATAACCTCAAACCTTTAACAGAGGGCAAGGTTAGAGAAGGTTAAAGTTACGAGTAGATGTTGATTCGGTTTCACCTTTGTAATGTTCCCACTTACAGTTAAGGGGTTAGGATTAAATAATAAGGGGGGGGGATTAACTCCAGTCAGCGGTCAAGGGCAGTATCACCTCAGAGCTGCAGAGCATCGGAGGAAAGGAAGCTGTATTAATAGAGCAATGAACTCACAAAAAAATAAATGACCTTCGTGGCTGCAGCAAGTTTATTGACACTAACGACAAACATGGATGTGTTGTCCAAATCTCGTGCTTTTAAGACTCCAATGAAACTGTGGTATTGTGAGCATCTACTGTATTACTCTCCCCTCTCTGCCCTCTCTCTCTGGCTCCTCCCCTTAACCCTGGCATTGGCTGCTCTCTGCAAGTGCACCAAGTACTGTATATCTCACACCAGCTCTGATCTTACCTCCATTTTGCAGCTCACTTACTAAGAATCCAAATGGCTTGCGTTAAGTAGTAGGGAGAGAATAGCTCTCAGAAGACGTAATGAAGAAACCAGTAGAAAGGAAAGTCGTGTGTGAGTGTGTGTGTGTGTGTGTGTGTGTGTGAGTCAGGGTTTAGCATGTTAGCTTGTTTGTTCACAAAACTAAAAATCAACATTTGATTTTGCAAAGCTGTGTTGGCAGTTTATTAAGTCTCTCGAGGGCTGTTTGATCAGGACAGGAGGCCATACGTGTGGCGGTCGGTATGGAATTGTGGGATGTACTTTGTTCATTTGTTTCCTAAAAGGTACAGAGATAGGAATAAAAGTTGTGTTCAGGAGTGTCAAGCACCTTAAATCGTTATTGTTTTGATTCAGCGAGGATCAAAATGGGTTTGAGATTTCTTGGATTTTCTTGCTCTCGAGTCTTCCTCTCTGCGTCTGGCCATAAAAATAAAAATGAAAAAAAGAAACATAACTGCTAATCAACACTTCAGCTTCTGACATGGCAACTCTTGCACCAGAAAACGACCTTTTGCATGAAAATAAGCTAGCTCAGCTTATTGTTAGGGAGCTGTCATGACAAAATAAACTTTTTCGCAGTTCCACCAAGATAGTTGGCTGTAAACAATAATATTTATAAAAGTGTTGATTTTTATTCAGACCATTTTTAACATTGTTGGCCATTCATTTGATTGTAACTGTCATTGCCATAGTCCTTCTTTGTTTTCTCTATGTACCAGTCCAATGAGTGAAACTTATGCATTAGATTTTAGTCATTTAACTCTGTATAGCACATAATGCTCCGAA
Source organism: Cottoperca gobio (assembly GCF_900634415.1). Taxonomy (NCBI): domain Eukaryota; kingdom Metazoa; phylum Chordata; class Actinopteri; order Perciformes; family Bovichtidae; genus Cottoperca; species Cottoperca gobio. The sequence goes on along the minus strand of NC_041373.1, from coordinate 14,599,418 downwards.
CGCAAGTCATTATCGTTATACATTAATCACGTGAAGAATGGTCACATGTCCGTTGGATATCTTTGGTTGCTTTTGAGTTATATTGTGAGTGATGTGGTGTCGAGGAAAGGGCTTATAAAGTCAAAAGTACATTGGAAGTTTGACAACACCACTCGGTATGCTGTAAACAAATCCTGGTTTTGTACTGGAGTGCTTTTTCAGTTTTGTGTTAATATGTTACCTTGAAATTCGTAGACTTGTTTCTTTCTTCCTTTTCTTTTTTTCTTTGGAAATGTGTTCTTCCTGTTGAGAAAAGTAGTGATTTTATTAATAATTTTTTAGGTTTTTCTCCATCCTACTAAGAAAAGAATAATACCTCTACCCTAGGATTCTGTACAGCTCTTGTGATACATCTTAATGCCTTATCGTACTCAACTGCATTTTAATTCTTTTATGATGATATATTTCAAATCTTAGTCATGGATTCATTAAGAATATTAATGGGATGTATTTATATTTATATTTTTATATTTCTCAACAGTATGCATGTCTAAAAGGTTGTTAGAGCAAAAAAAAAATATTGATGATGCTTAATACAGTCATAAATATTATGTTATTTTGTAGATGAAGTAGAGATCATGTTATTATTTTGTAATTTGGACAATTTAAAGTAAAAAGAGTAAACGGGTTTTGTTATGTGTGCTGGTCTGTTCCCCTCCTACACGGACATGTTTGTCTTGTAACACTTTATAATAAGGGTGCAAAACGCATGTGTTTAGTAATGCAGTAATTAACACATGACGTCCCTACGAGTGTATTAGCTCATGATCATTTTAAAATGTATATATCAGGGCCCATGCATTTGATGAAAGGATTTCTCTCGTCGCAATAAGAGGCTGTTTTCATCAAAGGCAGTCAGGTGCAAACATGTACAAGTTGCTGCATGACCCAATAGACTAAAGATGAAAACAATCATTAAACACATGAACACTGAGAGTGGAAACATTTCCCGTGGATAACTGGCCAGATGTGGACTTTGTGACTTTAAAATCGACATAACTTGAGCACAGCTACAACAAAAGGTATCGAAGTCTCCCAGCTGAGAGGCTTTTCTCTAGATGGACAAAGATCTTCTGCACACTGTCAACACAACACTCAATATTATACCGACAGGTAGGTTGACCGAAATCCAGCTGTTCAATAAATGTAGTGTGGACAGAATGCAGGATGAGATTTTGTTACATTGATCTATTCTCCGATCCCCCCCCCCCCCCCCCCCGTCTGATACAAAGTCTGCAAATATCACTTTCACTGTTTCCTGTATGACGTCTTTGTAGATGCATCACTTTAATCCAGTGTTTTAAAATCATGCTGAAAGGAACTCGTGCTCTGCTTTGACAGCAGTAAATACAGTACAAAGGAATGAAACACGTGCTTTGTGTTTCTTGACTGGACAAACTTGTTCTCTTGCTCTCAGTAAGTTATCACTTCCAGTATCTCTGTATAGTTATGTTGCACACAACAGGTTCAGACACGCTCTCTACAGGTTGTTACATACGAATATGTGGGAAAATATGAAAGCTCTAACTTAAGTTTAAGCAGTACTTTTAGGTAAAGTAGGTACGTTTATTCTAACACTTACAATATACAAAGTAACTCATAATTCACCTAAAATTAAACATTAATTTTATAAGGCTGTGATTGATCTACTTTGGCCTTTCAGAGACAGACCTTCTCTTCAGTTGGAGCAGAACTTTTCATGCTCTTGTAATTTCTGGTGACAAGGACAAGGCTGCTTCTATTCTGTGTGTCTGATGACTAAAACTGTAACATTGCACTCAATGTGTCTCACTGACTCCTGGTTTGACTTCCATTATGCACATTACTGAATTTTAAATGACATTAAAGGTTACACATTTCGATTTTTCTAGTTGTAGAATCAGCTCAAGCCACTGGTACAGTTTTACGGTGCCCTAAACTCTTAGGGACAGAGCTGGGTTGCGGTTGATCTGCATGTAATCTGCAAGCCTTCACATATCAAGGTTTGCAAGGCTGCAAAATGTCTAGACCATGAGCCTACAAACATACCAAGCACCTCTGATTAAGCCGATAAGCATGAATGGATTACTGAACAGGCCCAAGGGACCAAAATATCAGGGGCCCCTCTGGGCTTCACCTACAAAATATTACTCAAAGAGACACGTGCCAACCAGGAAGCTGTTCAAAATAACCAAGCGGGCGACTACAAAGAGATACAGAAAGACCAAAAGAACTACAAAAAGATGCAAAATAGCATCAAAGAGATTCACAACGAAGGGGCAAAACCTTTTTATATTCTTCTCTTTATACATCCATGGTCAAAACAACCACAAGGAGACACAATATCCACACATGGATACAAAATGACTACAAAGAGACTCTAAATCTACTACAAAAGAGAGGCAACATGCCCACAAAGAGACACAAAACAACTACAAAGAGACACAACGTGACTACAAAGAGACACAAACCCACTGAGAGATGCGTAACGACAACAAAGACACAAAACGACAACAAAAAAAGGCAACACAACTGTAAACCTAAAGTCTGTGTTTTGCTTCTTTGAGAGGTGGTGGGGCCTTTTGCATGGATCCATTGTCTCATAATCCGCTCATGGAGATACACACTGATAATTGATCAGTTTATTTGCAAATGTTGATCCAATCAAAGGTCAAATGACTAACCTGTAAAAGATCAACACCTATTAAAGTCTTTACAGACACAAATGGCATTAATGGCAAAGCAACTATCTGGCTTTCTTTACTTTGAACATATTTATGGTTTTATGAATTAAATACATACACGCGGAGCCCTTTTGTTTGAATGTAAATTCCTGTATTTTTTTTGTAAGTGGACAGATTGGATATTGCAAACTATGAATGCAGCTTGAATATAAGCCCTTCTTATGGGGAATCCATTCAACGTTTGTCAGCATGCAAAGCGACAAAACTCAATTTACAAAATGCAGTGCAGTGACTGGTGCAAATTGTTCTCGTCATGACATGAGCTGCTGCCTGGACCTGTAGGAAAAAGCTGGCGCAGCAGTCCATAGCGTTGAGTCAACGTTGCATCTGCGAGGCTGAGACAGACAGCGGCATCTCTGGACTGCTGCTAAGAGACAGATGAGATGACATAGCGACTGGACAAGCTGACGTTACTTTGACACCCGGATCAGATTGTGTCATTGTCTTATTTTTCGTCGGTTTGCCGGCTTTTAACAAGCTATTTGCTTAAGCTTGCTTAACGCAGGCCAGTTATCAATGCTCCCAAAGAGCTGCCTGCACATAGATGTTGATCTAACTTGCTGCAAGCTAGCGTTAGCTCGCTGCTGCTACCCTTCAGACATTGAAGTGGCCACACAAACATGCGGATCATCGAGGCGGAGACCCCTGGGACATCTCTAACGTTGAACGCTTTCTGCAGGACACGAGTTTCGACTAGCCGCTGACTGGACTCTGCAAAGTCTTTGTGTAAATGTTGCTTAATATTTTTTTCTAGACATGTGTAAACTCCAATCGGTCAGCAACGGTTAGCATTCACGGCTATCGGTTAGCTTAGTTGCTACTGCTAACTGCTACAAACAAATAACAAGCTAACAAAATAGTTTTAACGTTACCATGAGTGAGTGACAAAACATGTACCATGGTTCTTTCAATTATCAGTTATCGTTTATTTGGTACCCTCATTTTGCTAACTATCTTTATTTTAATTTGGTCAAAAACGGAATGGTTGCTAACTAAGCCAGCCAACTGCTTTAGCCACATTTCGGGAGATGCTAGCCTTAGCTAACGGCTCCTAGCGTCATTGTTAGCAGGCGATTCAACTGCTCAGACAGTTGGTCGTGCTTATCAAAGCGAGGGATGACATTCAATATGGGCAATGTCGTCTCTGTTCACTTAATTTGCAAGCTGACCCAGTTTTTCTTGCTTACAAGTTGACAACAAAATAACAAAGCCCGTTAATGTGTGTTACTTGTAGCTATCTCGTGTTGGTTTTATCTCAACAAGCCGGTGTTTTGAATGGAAAACTTTCTGTGTAACGGTAGCTAATTTAACGTTGGTTAAGTATGCTACCAAATTCACAACATTGCACACTTTAGACAAAGTTTCTTAAACTAACGTTAACATTAACGGTTTGGCAGGTCAGCCTCAATGCTAGAATAGTTCAGTCATATATCAACATACAACATGTGGTTAGCTACCTGTCGAGGCTTGGCCGGTTATTCTTACTCCTGAGATGTAACATTAGCTAACGTTGTTTCCCGGAACTGTGAGCACCAGCAGCTCATGCTTTAGTCGATATTTTTCGACTTTCAGCCAGGATTTTTAAAACGAGCGCAATGCGTATTTTGCTAATGGACTTCAACTTTTTAGAATCTGCTAGTCTAGTGTAAGCAAACTACAACACAGCATGTACCTGGCACATGGATGCTCTTTGAATACATGGGGGAAATGCATCACTCATCAGATGGAAAGAGCAGCATGCTGCACTGAAGGGCCTTCTAGCTAATATTCTGCCCCTGCCACTGTAATACATTTATATAGTCTTCCTGCTTTAGATCTAAGGCACTGTCCTCTTTCACACTTTATATTAGCCTGTGTTCCACTTTGTGCCTCCATTAACCCCACTCCATCTACATAAAGTTAGACTTTAAGTTAGATAGAACCATACATTGCCACGTATGTTGGACTTTGATAGTGTACTTAGTTTGTTATCTTACAGCCACATGTGATTTGCTACCAGTGAGATTGGTAAGAACTGTTGATCCTTTCTGTGTTCCAGAGAGGGGAAAGAGCGACGGATCTCAAAGACCAGACTGCCCACATAACTTTTTGCCTCTCAGACGGATCGCCAAGGACCATGCTGACCATTCTAGCTGCTGGGTCTATGTTCTTTCCAGGCCTTTTCCTCCTGTCCAAACAATGCCTGAAGTCAATCCCAGCACTGAGATGGAGCGAAGGAGATGCAGTCATTGTATCCGCCAGGTGAGACCTTCTAAAAGTTGTTTAAACTTTAATAACAGTGTGCAACAACATTTCAGTAGTGGTGCTTTTCCTGCTGTGCTGTCCAAGTTGTTTTATGTGCAGTGTTTTGCATGACTCAAGTATGGCAGGTTGTTGCAGCTGCACTTATGTCATTTTTTTTACCAAGAGCTTTCAGCTGCATATTGTTTTGCACTTAAAGGATTGTACCTATTTGAAGCTAATGTACTTGCAAGATTCTTGCTGTTCGGAGTTGTGTCCTCATGATTGTTTGCACATTTTGTAAGTCGCTTTGGACAAAAGCGTCAGCTAAATGTAATGTAATTGGTTGTTAACTCGCCATTCTCTGCTCCCAGGTTGGTTTCATCAGTTCAGGCAGTCATGGCTTCTTCAGCTGGCTACATCATTGCTTCTTCCTGCGAGGACATCCTCGAGGACCAGTAAGTCGGCCAGCCTCTCCTGTCTTTCTGACGCATGCAACAAATCAACTGATTTGTAATTTCCCAGGCTTTAAAATGAGCCATGCTAAAGCACTTTAGGCATCAGCTACACATGTAAACCAAAGAATTAACTTGATGCCATGACACTTAGCAGGAAATGTCAGGTACTGTGTAAGAGAGTTTTTAGTTCAGGTATTCTTTTCTCATTAAAACTGCTCTGCTTAAGGGAATTCTTTGCTCATACTGTTTTAATTGAGATCTATTAATTTCTGTTTTAAAAGCTGGCTTCTCTTCCTCTCTACACAGGCATTGGCTGACAAGCTCTTACATCATGTTTGCTGTTCCCTACTTCGTGTATGACATCTACGCAATGTTCATGTGCTACTGGTACAAGCTACGGGTCAAAGGGCACGAGGAGGCCTCGGCAGCACCTCAGCACATGAGCACAGCACTGACCAGCTACCTGCGGCGCGAGTTCCTCATGGTGCTGCACCACGTTGTCATGGTCACCGTCTGCTTCCCCGTCTCTGTGGTAACTGTCACACGGTGCTCTTTCTGTTGGGCTGAGAGTTGAGTGAGGCGAGGGAGAAGTATAGCACTGAAGTATCTGTGTGCAGCTCTCAGGTAGTTTTTAGATTGGGAAATTATACCCTTTTTTGTTTTCTATTTTTATTCAAAGTGAGACAAACTAAATAGATGCCTAAGTGTGCAGCATGTTGAGTGGTGCAATTAACCAAACATTACAGTTGTAATTACCTTTTCCAAAATAATTGCATTATTAGTTAGGCCGGCAGCCAACTGCTATTTTTCATTATCAGTAATCTGCCAATTATTTTCTCAAATTAGTCAATTGGTGTTTAACCCTTCTGAAAACCCAAATATATTCAGTTAACTATACTGTTAAGACAACGGTGAACAAACGCTTAAAAAACGGACTAATGTATTATCAAAATAAGTTCCTATTTTCTGTTTCTGGACCTAATCGTTGCAGCTCTAAATTGTATTATCCAGCCGGTCTGTGCATGTGAACACATGGATTAGAAGAGTCATATAAAATCTCAAACATATCTATACTTATATCTAATTTTTATTGAGAGAGCTACTTTATCCCATAGACGGAGACGCATGTCACAGTTCACCAGGAGTTCTGCTTGTAGAGACATTAAGTAGCCGTTTGTCTCACTCTTAGAAAGTAGAAATGACATCATCAACAATGTTTTCTTGTTGCCTCCAGCTTGATGTTTCTCTACAGAGGGGTATTTATTTAAATCTACCAACAAGTCCCCACAGACAAATAATCAACCTCCTTTTTTCTTTCTCTAGTTTTGGAGACAAGGAAAGGGAGATTATTTCCAGGGTATACTGTTCATGGCTGAACTCAGCACTCCATCTGTCTGCTTAGGAAAAATACTCATCCAGGTAAGCATCTTGATTCAGCCTTAAAGAAGATTTGGGTGTGCTGTTGCATGTGCATGTGTCACACTAAAGTTCTTCTGCACTCTCCACTTCTTCCCCCCCCCCCCCCCTTTTCATTCAATGGAGAATATATTTCCAGTCACTCCCGGCATGCAGCTTGTTCATGCCCATCGGCTCCTGTTGACTGTGTGTTACATGAACAGCACTGTCAGAAACACCAGTCATTAATTGGTAACACAGTTTGCTTGAGTACACATTGTAGGAGCTGCACCGCCCTGTGTTTGTTTTTAGCTTTGTGTGGATGTGTGTACAGTGTTTCAGTGTCCGAGTGAAGGTCTTTACCTCCATTGCTTTCTGCTTGATCCCCATCTGAGGCTCCCACAGCTGTTGGCCTCTGAATATAGCCCCGAGTATTTAGGTTGGATATTCAGCAGATACAATATCAGCTTGTCCTTCTACCTCAACACCCTGCCCCTCCCGTCCCTGACAACAGTGCATGTGGCTGTTTGATAAACAAAAGCTGTGCCTTCTTATACCTATAGAATAAAAAAACAATAGAGACGCCATGTAAGTCTCGGATATGAGACTCGGGGGGGGGGGGGGGGAATTATCTTTATTATGGAAATGCATATAATGCCTCATTTCTATTGATGGTTCAACTCGTCTGACTTTTGGTACCAGGTCCTTTTCTCTATTTTGTTTTCCACTGCAGATCGTATCCCCTCAGTGTAGGCGCGATCCTCAGCTGCTCAGCGTAGCTGCTGCTGGTTCTGTTACATCTGCCCCTCTGGTTGTCTGTGTTTTGCCTTTTTTTTTAATTATTTTTCCTCACAAATGATAACTAGCAACGATTATCTCTAAACAATCAGTGGTTGACGGAGATGGTACCAAAAAACCCAACTTTAGCCATCAAAAAAATGAAAAGGAGAAGGGTCGGGTGGAGTAGAGCCGCGCTGTACCATGCAGTGGAAATACGGCATAAGCTTGTCCTCAGTGTTATCTCACTGAAGCAGGTTGAATGTTCAAGATAAAAGTAATCTGCTGTTTACGAATGAGAATGTAAAAACAAAAGGACTGCTTCCCTGAGAGAGACACACACACACACACACACACACACACACACACACTATCTCTCTCCCTGAAATCATTCCATCCAGCTGCATGGCACACGGTGCGCTCCATGGCCACGTGTTCAGTCCATGCAGATAGTATTAACATATAACAATGTTAGCACAAACAACTAAACAAAGGCAAATAAGATTAACCCCGTCAGCTTTCACCAAACTGTACTGCTTGCTTTTCTTTCTCCCTCTCTCTCTCTCTCGACCTCTCCCTCTTGTTTTCTTTCTGCTCTCAGTACAAACAGCAACACACTCTCCTGCACAAAGTGAATGGGGCTCTTATGCTGATCACTTTTTTCATCTGTCGAGTCCTCCTCTTCCCTTACCTCTACTACGCCTATGGAAGGTATGTCTGTCTTTCCATCTCTGTTTTCTCATGTTCTGCTACCTCGCTCAGCTTGGGTCGGTAACTTGCTCAGCCACATGATCTCTATCTTATGGATATAAGACTCAGAGCGCGCGTTTACAATCCTTTATGTCTTTGGATCCAGGTACGCGTCCATTCCCTTCCACATGGTCCCCCTGTCGGTGCCCTGGCACTGTAACCTCGGTGCTGCTCTGCTCATGGCCCCCCAGCTCTATTGGTTCTCCCTAATTTGCAGGGGCGCCCTGCGACTATTCATGGGCTCCTCCCGCTCTCAGAGACCACGTGCGACCACAGGCGCAGCCAAGGAGAGGCAGACGGACGGCAACGCACTGCCCCAGCCGGCCAACGGCTACAGTGCACGCTCCTCAGAGCCTGATCTGGCCACTCACTGAGAAGAGTGGAGGGGAGGGTGGGGAGGGAAAGAAGGCGAATGTACCAATGAGTATGTAAATGAAAGAAAGCTGTGAGGGGGGAAAAGTGATACTTGGAACAAGTAGCAATATGAAGAAAGCTACAGACAATGGCCTCAAATAGTGCTGAAGTGTTTGTGGCCAGCAGTCAAAGTCTTGACAGCGAAATGATTTGGTTGCTGGCCTTCGAGCACTTCAGCGTCTCAGTTTGTAGGAAACATGTGGAGTGTTCGTGCATTCAGTATTTAAAGATGTCATCATGCACTGTGACCGATGGAAACATGCACTGACCTGAGAGGAATTTGCCTGGATGTATAGCAAGCATAGGTGGCTATTTCCCTCATGTAGATCAAATTCAGTCCTCTCTGCCTCACGGTATAGGAAGAGCAGGAGAATAGGAATGTATTATATTGTATGTTAGTACATTTGCTGTAGATGGAAGGCCTAATTCAGTTTAGTAATGAAGAAGACCTTCAAAAAAGAAAAAAATCCCGGCTAAGCAGTATTTTGACTTGTTAGTGTTTAATATCTGTATCCTCTATGTAGTCACTGTCACTCTAACAAAATGTAACCAACCTGCAGACTGACTCATCTTTAGAAGGGAGATAATCTCATAAGACTGTTTTCTGCTGCCTTATCCCTTTCCCCCAATTGTTTGCAGTTTCTTTAGGTTTTTATTTATTTTGTAACCTCAGAGGAGACGGAAGAGGCTTCTTCAGACACAAACATGTGACGGGTGTACATAGCCAGTGTAAATTTGTCCTTATTTCCATGTCAGTATTAGTTCAATGTTGGTTTTTAATTTCTTTTTTCTTTTTTTTAGGTTTTGCTTCATTTCTACATCTGCTATTTCTACAGACGTTTTTGAACATTTCAGCATTAAAACAAAAATCATTTCACCGTTTAACATCCTAGTGTACGCAAATCTCCCACAAACGTTACGGCAGTGCTTCTCGTTTCAGTGTAGATATGACTTCATTCCATTTACTGGTATCACAAAGTGTTTGTTTTTTTTAATACGTGGAAGTGATGCACAGTAGCAGTCACTTTAAAATGAGTGTTTTTTTTTTGTTTTTTGATGCTGTTATAAATCTCAAAATATCCATTTGATTGGCTGGAATAAGTCAGTTAGGGATCCATAACATTTGAGCATTTATAGTTTTGTCAGGGGACTTGCAATGTTGCAGTTTGAAGGGAAACAAAAGTGAACAATAATAATCTTGTAGGGAAGCATTCCCTTGTGAAAGACTTGCAGCGCATTTGTCCACGACAACTTCTGTTGTTCCTCTTTTCTTTTCTTTTTTTTAACAATGATGAAGTCTATGAATTGTTTTAAGCCTTTGTATGAATTGCTTCAATCATTTAGCCGTTTATTTGAGCCACCGGTTCTATGAACCTCCTATGATCAAACTGGCTAGTTTTATCATTTTATGTTTGTTTAAAGCAGCTTCACTGTCCTTGAAATGGGTCAATAAAATAATAAAATAAAAACAAAGCTCAGAAACCACCCAGACAGGGCAGCGTGTGCCAAAAACATCTGGACAAGTGTGGGTATGTTGAACATCCATTCCCGGTCCATGAACTCATAAGGTACTGCTTCTTGACAATACTAAACCATTTCAACTGATGTACTGTATATTCCACAAAATGCTCGTTATTTATTTGTAAGTATTTATTTATTTGGTTTGTGGTTTTGAATGCATATTTATGCATACATATTATACTATATGCTTCTGAGCCTTATGTAAAGGCTGTATTGTTACTCCAACTTAGCTAAAATATACTTCTCTGTCCTGAGCCTGCCTCGAGTCTTTTTTTTCCCCCCCAAGTTCTCATAATGTTGAGAATGATAACTTATCAAATGCCATTATAAAACTATTTTGAACTTAAGGGGAAAGTGAGCCACTAGAGGGCGCCACAAACCATGTTATGTGATATTACTGCTCTAGCAGTTACATTTTAAGCTTTGGGAAGTGGGCTAGATCATTGGTTGCCTTGATTTTAAAGGGTGTAATATAACTTTTTATTTAATAAGTTTTAATTAATATTTAAGATATAAACTCGCAGGATAAACGCAAGCTTCTATATTAACAGAGCCGTCCCTCTCTGCTAAACGGCTCTGTCCAGCATTAGAAAAGTACGCTGTTAAAACAACCAAAGAGTTAATGAAACAATGGCCAAGTGTTAGGGAGAATAAAACACTGAAATTGTCAACAAAAAGGATTGTGAAAATAACAGAATTGTATTTAAAGTTACTAAAATAAACAGGAAAACTCATCTCTGATGCAATTTTCACAGGAAATTATTTCTCAATGTATCATTACACAAACTTCCTGCAGTTATTGCAGTAACTGTACAGTTATGGTTATGCATTGAATAGAATAAATATCCATGTTGTTAGTTTAAGCAAATAGAAAAGGTTGGAAACTTTCACAATATTAAAGCACTTAATTGGCTGTTTAATTAAATGAATTTCCCACATTGTGAAAAGAAAATGGTAGAAAATAAGGACTTTTACATTTATAGTGAGATAGATATCTCAGTGTACTAGCCCACCATGGGCAATGTAAATTAATGAGCAGGACTGCTTTATTGCAATAGTTTTTTTTTTCAATACAATTGTTGCATAAATCTGATCATTAACCTTCATTTGCAAAGTATTTAATTCACTGCATTAACCAACATTACATCCCTATCTCTTTACAGTTTCACATACTCTGTATACCGCTATCATGATCATTTGCCACTGCAGAGGATTTGTATCCACATAACTGCACACTGATTACAATAGTTGACGTTCTCCAGGGTTAAAATGTTTATTGCCAATATACAAAACACATACAAAACATACAAAACTCGTTACATTAAAAAATTCAAGTTTTGAGAAAGCCTTGGAAAGCACTTGGCCTTATTCGCCCGTGGGGCAAGTCCTCATCTCATCTCTTAATACTTCAGTATCTCCTCTGTCTCGGGGAGAAGATGGTGTTGGGGTTGCTGTCTCGTTCCCTTTCCTTCTCCCGCTCCTTCTGGCTGTTTGGAGACAGAGCCTCCTCCAGCTTCTTTTCACTCTTGAAGAGATCTCGACCCGTACGCATGATGTGCTCCTCGATTTTGCGGTGCCGCTTCATGTCTGACAGTACTTTGTCCAGCCGAGCTTCCCTTTTCACAGAGGAGCGAGCTGAAGATCCTCGGAGAGAAGGGGGGGAAAAAGTGTCAACAGGATTTCCCAAAACCACCGAACCATCACTTTTACTGTGCTTTCAGAATATCATGGTACCTGGTGTTCTGCGTCTGTTCATGAAGGCATTTTTCGGAGTGGCTTGTGTCTCATCAAAGTCAAATTCAGTCGGAGTTGGAGGCCTGAAAAAAAAAAAAAAAGTCACGAGGCTTCACAGTACAGTACACACACCGAAATCCTTAGGAGATGAAACGATGAGAAATAGGTTTACTGACCTGCGTTCGTTCTCCTCCCTCTCTCTTTCCTTCACTGTATCTTCCTCATCCTCTCTTTCAGGCGAGGGGGTGCGTTCAGGTGTAGGCGGCCTCCTTGGAAGGGGCACAAAGTTCAATTCCAGCATCTCCCCTTTAGAGAGCAGCTCATAGAGTCTTTTGATCTCAGCAGTAGGGGGCATCCAGTTTTTGGGGTCCTCTATTTCCTCGTCGCTGTACGCAAGCTCCCATTCACTGTCCCCTCCAACAGCCTGCTTTCCCTCTTCCCCATCCACCCCCATGTTTGCCTGAGGTTCATCCTTGTGTGCTTCTCCTTCCATCGCATCGTCGTCTCCGTCTGAGAAAGCAGCAAAAATGAGTCAGTTTAACGAGAGCAGAATTATAGCACATGTATTACATTACATGTAGATTACTTTTTAAAATGTACTACGAATAGATTACACTGTGATACTGTACATACAACTCTACTTATATCACATATCAAGCACTGGGGAAACTCTTAATCAACTGGGGGAAGTAATATAAAGCCATTAATGAAGGAAGGTCACAGTTAATAATAATATTTTGAACACACATCTGGATATGGCACTTGAAACAAACTTTATTGACTTATTATTAAGCACCTTTCATACCAACTTTCAGCTCAAATGGCTTCACATAAATAAATAAAAAACACAAATTTGAACATCAGGGATAAAAAATGATGTTAGACAAATGATTAAAGTTTAAAAAGTAACTAACTATTTTCATTTCTCCAAATTAAAAACTAGATTAACTTAAATACCAAAAGAACTCATTGTAATATCCAGAGCCAGTGAACACAACACAGGAAGGCCTCTCACTGGTACTTGTATAGGACACATAAAGAGCATTTAAAAAGAAATGTGCTCAGTATGCATGTAGCTGCAGATAATACATCCCTCTTTCTGTCTGTAATGTGTGTTTAATAATGGAGTTACCCTTTTCATCCTTGATTGTTGCCACCTCCTCTGTGGCAGCTGTCATCTCCGTGTCCTGTTGCTCTGTGTTGCCCTCTTTCTCTTTGCCTGCTGCAGGTTGTTCAGTGTCCATCACACCCAGAGTCTCTATGCCCTCTCTCAGTGCAGAGTCTGTGGCCTCAGCTTGCATCCTTCCTACTGCTGCTGGTGAACTTTATAGCCACAGATCTGCTCAACAGAAGCGGGAAATATGAAAAAACACAAGTTAATACAATACAAACTAAAGTAACTTCAGCTATGTGAGGCATGGGTTCTTTGAGAGATCTAGCCACGAGTATCATGCCTGTAACGTTAAACTTGCAGCCCAACGATTGCTGTTAACTTTGGTGAATGGTAAGCAATAAACAAAGCAACACATAAAGTTGTGATCTTATCTTTATTTGACTTAGGTAGCGAGCTAACGTCAGGCCTAGCTATTTTTGAACAGCAGATTACAATTAGAAAATATACGTGCCTTAAATTGTCATAACCGAATGTCCGATTTGTCGTAGGTCTCTGGTGTATCTAAATGTTACGTCAAATTATCTTTCCCAGTGAATAAAATCACCAAAGCTCTCCATGAGTCTTGCTAGAGATAATACACGATTATACGGAGACGTAAACATAGCGCCATTTTGGACTAGAAGAGCTGTGTGACGACCTCCTCGGGTCTTTACTGCGCATGATTCCCGCTGATTAAACATCATGTGGATAGTCCATCGACGGCGCGAAAAAACGACAGCAGTTAGCGTGTGTGTTGTAGAGATCTACTTTAGGCAACGACTTCCTGCGCAATCGCATACAAGGCTGAATATACGTCGGCCAAAATTATAGTAAACCTATTTTGCTTCACTATTCACGCTAATGGCTTATTTTAAAAGTTATATATATGTGTTAAAATACCATGACAGTGACTATTATATCAGATGCACGAGTTAATCTTATACATAAGGACGCATTGCGTCAAATAGGCGCCAGTGTTTGAGCGAGTTCTGATTGGCTAATGGTCGTTTCCGGTTGCAGCGCTCCTCATTTGAAAAGGCTTCGGTTAGATGCTTTGGGGTACCGATCGCCATTGTTAAAAGACAGCTTTCGCAATGTTACTAAAAGTGAAAAGTGGAGAATAACAAACGTTTCGAACAAGGATTCCACAAATAATATCGGTAAGCACTAACCAAACATTAGTTATACACTCGGTAAAGCAGCAATTAACCGTGCCGTTAGCTAGGCGAATAATGTTTGTCGTGAGTAACTTAACGTTGACGTGATCTAACTTTAGCTTCTTATTAGCATATTGAATTGTTAATAAAGTAAAACGCTTGTTATTGTAATGCTTTGTTTGAGGATAATGTTAATATAGTTTCTCAACACATGAAGATGCCACACAGCGTAAGTTCTGACGTTACTAGGCTAACATGTTGTTGTTTAACTTTAGGCCTTTTTTGTTTTTGAGGAGTTGAAACATGGCTCAGCGTGTGGCGGTATCAGATGGAGCAAACAAGAAGACGTCCAGGGTTCGGGTAGTGGTTCGTCTCCGACCTTACATGGGCAAACAAGATGAGAAAGACGAGGGACCGTGTGTAAGAGGCCTGGATTCACAGAACCTGGAAATAATCAACTGGAGAAATGCTACAGAAACAGTCAAATACCAGTCAGTGTCCATTGCATCTTACCACTTAAATATTCTCTTATTGTAAACCCTTCTCTTGTTGATATCTCTAATTATTGTCCAACAGTTTTGACGTTATTCATGGTGAGCAAACGACACAGCAAGAAGTGTTCCGCTCGGTGAAGCCCATCCTGCCACACTTACTGAGTGGCCAGAATGCCAGTGTGTTTGCCTATGGACCCACAGGAGCTGGTATGTTACCACAATATGTCATATTAACTTATACTTGCATATTAAAGATGGTAAGCAAAGCCCATCCAGTCTCCAATTTTCACTTAACATTTGGCATGCATGCATGTGATATTGATAGGTGTGTGTGTGTGTGTGTGTGTGTGTGTGTGTACTATTTAATATAATTAATTCATAAAATACAGTGAAAGTTCTCTTTTTTTGTCAAACAATTTGATTTTAAAGTTAACGCCTTTTTTTTGTATATTAATTGCTCAGTTTTCAAAATAATTTAGGAACATTTGTGGCCTTTTCTTTTTTTGCATGCTGACTTCCTGCATCCTCTTTCATAGGTAAGACTCACACCATGATGGGCAGTTCGGATCAGCCAGGAGTGATCCCCAGAGCCGTTCGCGAAGTCTTCAAGCTGGTCAAAGCTAAGAACGAGGATGACCGCTGGGACTACAGCATTGGCATGTCTTATTTGGAAATTTACAATGAGAAGGTAAGAATGGTTGGTGGCACAGTATCACCGTTATACGTTTTATAACCACATTGTTTCTTGTCCATTATCTCCTAATCTTTGCTGTTTTTTTTAAAAACCATCTGTGGTTATGAAGTCATGTGCCCTTTTATGTTTGACACTATACAATACAATCTGCCTTTCTTCTCAGGTGCTAGATCTTCTATCGCCGAGCTCCCTGGATTTACCAATTAGAGAGGACAAGGACAAGAACATCCTCATCCCTGGCCTCACTCACACAACCATCTCCTCCTTCTCAGACTTTGACAAACACTTTGTCCCTGCCAGCCTCAATCGTACAACAGCTTCTACCAAACTGAACCAGCGCTCCAGCCGCAGCCACGCTGTCCTCCTCCTCAAGGTTTAATATGTAATCTGATCAACTCTGAGAAAAGACTGTTTGCTCATTTTACAATTCTCTTTTGAGAGTCGCACATTTCTTCTTCATTGAACGGGTCGTGGCCTCTGCAGTAGGTCAGGATTTGGTAGCTGGTGCTGAAATCAATTCTCTGCTGGGATTTCTGGGGCTATTCAGGGAAAGAAACAGACTGGCGTTAACTGTCCATTCACTAACTTTGTTGTATCGCTGAATACATAATGGCTGCTGTCGAATAGTCCAAAAACTTATGTCCTAACCACTTGTCCTTGAACTCGATAGAAAATGTCCTGAAGTCAAAAGATGTGAAGGAGAATTCAAGTCTCATTTGTCAAAAGAGCCTGTTTTGCTGCCTCTCATCACCTCATTTAACCAAGCATTTCCATCTTGTCCTCCCTCCCCTGTGTTTCTATCATGTCTGTCATTGCCCCTTTCTAATCTGGGTCTTTTCAATGATCTAGGTTGTGCGGACTCAGCGCACACTGCCCCACAGACAGCAGACGGGAAAGCTGTACTTGATAGACCTCGCTGGGTCTGAGGACAACCGACTCACCGGCAACCAGGGCATCCGCCTGAAGGAGAGCGGCGCCATCAACTTGTCCCTCTTCACTCTCAGCAAAGTTGTGGACTCTCTTAACTCTGGCACTGCCGTCCGCGTGCCCTACAGAGACAGTAAACTGACGCGGCTGCTGCAGGACTCGCTGGGCGGCTCGGCGCACTCTGTCATGATCACCAACATTGCACCGGAGTACAAATACTATTTCCACACGTTTGGTGCACTCAACTTTGCCTCCAAATCCAAGCTCATTGTGAACAAGCCCTTCACCTGTGAAACTGTGGCTGTTCTGCCAGGTGAGTAAAACAGAGTGAGAAATGCATTCAGATGGCTTGTTGGTATGAGAGAGATGGGAAGAGGAAGCTCTGACTGAATCTGATCCGAGGCCAATAGAGGGCACCCGTGTCGCATCCCGGAGGATGGTGACTAAGAGTAAACAGCCGGCTGTCTCTGGGTGTAATGGATCCCTTAACTTTTTTAAATTCTAGAATCTGATGCATTATCTTTCCTATAGCATTGTTTTAAATGCATTCTTGATGCTTGTTATTCCCTTGGCTGTGCAAATGCAGCCTTGACTGATGCTGTGCCATCTTCACCTGAAATTGCTTTACACTCTGGAGAACCCCACGAACGGTGTTGCTCAAGTGCACTGAATACTGAACTGTTGCTTTCTGCCTTCGTCTCCAGTGAAGCGGGGCAGAGAAGGCCACGAGGCAGGGGGGTCTGGCACTGAGCCGCAGAAGAAGAGGCAGAAGGAAGAGAGGAAAACTGAACAGGATGGTTTCCCATCCTCTGCACAGTTTCACAGGTTAAAGATCACACGTGCATGCTTATTATTTGTTTGCACAATAGCAACTTAAGCTTAAAATCAGTGTGCCAAGATTTTATAGCTTGTGCTGAAAGCAGCTCTCTCAGCAGCGCTCCCATTGGCTACAGCTGCTGTGTCTACTGGGGTCTCTTTTGGGAGAGATGCAAGCACTGGTTTCTGGCCATCTGTTATCAGGTGTATGAATCTGCCTGTTATGAATCTCGTCAACTTGTATCCGTTAAGCTTTGCTGTGCGTTTCAAAGCCCCCGACAAATTCCCCCCACCTCGTTATCCTCATTTGATTTTGTTTGTGTGTTTCAGTCCGTCAGAACCGTCAGTGATGGACAGACTAATAGCTCTGGAGAAGCTGATGATGAACTGCGGGGACAAAGATAAGCTGAGCATGCTGAAAGATGTGGCTCAGTCTCGCAAGGAGATCCAGGTGAACAACGCCTACAGCGACATTTGCGTTTGTCACTCGGTGTCACGTGAACCCTGCAGAATATAATGTCTTCATAATCTGGATCTGCAGCTGGTCCAACCTATTTGCTTTACCAAATGCTGATACTGTCCGATCTTTGCACTGTGTAATCCACTCTTCTTCATGGATTCTTTGTTTTCGCAGGAGCTCAAAGAGAAGCAGAGGGAGTTTGAGAGCAAGGCCATGCTATTCAACCGGGAGGTCGGAGAAAGGTCCGGTGTCAAACAGGATCCTGCCTTCAAGAACAGCATGGCTCCTCTGCAAAGGAAACAGTCAACTGCGACAAAGGCCAAGCAGCAGGCCGTGGTGCAGCCCCTACAAGGTGGGGTAGAACGATGGAGTTCTTGGATATAACTTACCTGTACGCATTTTAAATTGTATGAATTTAGCTGGCGGGCAAATAGAAATGAGTTTCATCTAATGGGAACGAATGCATATTCACCATATTAAGACGATATTACAATCTTTTTAAAGAATGCTTCACCCCCAGCTGTATATCAATGAGTCGCCCTGTTACACCTTGACTTCTTGAAGGAAACGGTTCTTCTCAGAAAGCCTCCACGGTGAACAAAGAATCCAAAAACAGAAAATTCTTGCTGGATTTTTAGCAATTAGACGTCGTGTTTAACAGCAAAATGATATCAAAACATCAGTTTACGCTGCAGAAACGGTTCTCGCACGGACGAGTAGCACGTTCAGGTAACACAGGTGAGTAATTGATGTATATAAATGGTCATTTTAGGGGTGAAGTAATCGTTGGAATGACCTTGGAAAACCTTTTCCTGTTATGTAATCTTCTGTTTCCCCTGAAGAGTCGTCTCTCACTAATTTATCATGTTGAATCACCGGAGTTATTGACGAGCTGCAATGTGATACAAGAGCTCAGTTTACAGTAAAAGGAGCCAGAAAATGTGTCCACTGACGATGACGAGGAATTATTTTTACACCCTCAGCAGCTCGGAGTGACATGGACACATTTGGCTAGTCCTCAAACAAAATATGACATTTTAACTGTTCGATTTAAAAACGTGTTTGTTTTTTTCTCAGAATATTTTCTCAACATTATGTTCTAATGTGTTGCATTAAATGAATTTCCGATGTGGTTTCCTCTCCATCAGTGGCCCAGCTCCAGCCTCTTCAGCAGCTTGCCGTCGTCAGAAAACAGTCCGTCTGCGTCAAGAAGAAGAAGCTTTCCGACCAGGTTGAGGTCAGCATCTTATCCGTGACTGTGCTGAGCCTGACGCAGCTGCAGAACTGCAAGCATCAGATGGCTGACGTAGTGCATTAGGTTCAATTAGTTTTCTGTCCGGACAGACACCAGAAGATCTCATTGGGTCTAAATTGACCCTATTTTAAGAACAAATATTGATAAAGAAATGTTGACAGTTACAAATATTTCCATGCAAGTTTTCTATGATTTGTGATTTTCTATTTAAAATAACTTTACTACATGTATGTCTTCTCTCTCTCTCTCTCTCTCGCTCTCTCTCTCAGCCTCCAGAGGGTAAAGAGAACATGTTGGAGAGCTGCTGGGAGTCCCAACTCGACACGTCTGTGCTGGAGCACTCGAGACAGAAAATCCTACACATCCTCAACAGCGGCTCGCTCAAAGAGCTGAAGGGTCTGCAGCAGATCGGCGACAAGAAGGCGAAGCTCATCCTGGGCTGGAGGGAGATCCATGGTCACTTCAGAAAGGTTGGTAGAGGAAATGTCCACCGCCCAGATCGTGTTCTCAAGTAGTTCACCCCACGAGCTTTTCATTTACCTGTGGTGACTTTATGTATGGTTTGTTTTGCAGTTGGATGATGTGGTAAAAGTGGAGGGTATGATGGGAAAGAGATTTTCCTCCTTCATAAAGGTAAGCCAAGTCGTCGGTGACATGTTTGTTTATCCACCTACTGTAAAATGTATTCGGCAAAACCAATTCATTCCCCTACTCTTTCCTCAAATGTCTCTCTATCAAATAAAAGCATAACCTGCCCAAACTTGATTTCTGAGCTGTAAACTAAATGACTTTTAAAGTGTGCAGTACCTATTTTATAAATGTGCGTTTTATGCCAAGTAGCAAATGTTAGCATGCCATTGTAACTGCTAAACACCAGCTTGTTAGCATGTAGCCTAACTTCCTTCAGACTCTTCATACTAATACATTGGAGATGAGTCCATTATGCAGCTTTGTAAAGATGACCTTGCTTTTTTCTCAGTGCTAATATTCGTTTCTCTTTTCTTCCCAGGCGAACATCCTGAGTGTCATGGGGAAATGATTTTTATTTTTAAACAGTATTTTATTTTACCCTTGTCTAATGTATATAATCTCCATCTCCGGATCTTTTTGTGTGTATTTTATGCATTGTTTTTATCATGTTTTTGTAGTTGCTACTGTGTTCCAGCTGATGGCGCACTCCTGCTTTTTAATAAACGTCTCACGTGTCATTGAATATTTGAGTATTTATTTCATGATCATCAATAAATCTGAGGGTCACTTTCACACATGACCCAGTGTACCCTGAATCTCCTCCTCGTGTGTATTTATCTCTGCTCATTGTTGAACTCTTGTCCTCCGCGAGGCGGAAACACGAGGACACGTTTTTATCACCGACTGGTGTGATCCAACATCAGTGAATAAATATTCACTCTGACAAACTGTTTTATTTATGGGTGCGGAAAGGAGGATGCTATAATCCAGCCTCTTCTTCTTCCTCCTCCGCCTCCTCCTTCCACAGCACGTACTCTGTCTGATTTCACTTTTCATTTCACACACACACACACACCCCTCCTCTCTGCTCCACCCTGCCATCCATCCATCCATCCATCCATCCCCGCACACTGCGCTGGATCAACACGCTACACCACCGCTTCTCCAGCTTTCTCACAAAATATCGGATTTCACACAGCTCGCGCACTTTTGCACACATCCTGCTTAGAGACATGTTGTCTCGCGACTGATGCTTTTTACACCTGAGAACAGCGATGCTTAAACCAGGTACACTCCGGCTGCATTGAGACGAGCAGTGGATTAAAAAAGGTCAGTTTGATTTATCTCAACCTTTCCCCCCCCCCCGCACTCCTCCTGTGTGTTGGTGTAAATGGCAAAAAATAAATAAACAAGTGTGCTTTAAATGCAAGGCACGCTGCATGTTTTTTCTGCTTATGTTGCAATTCAGCAGTTCACATCCACTGGATTAAAATGACAAGCATCAGGCTAATTAAAGCCCCCTCCCCCTCATCTCTATCCGAGTATTTCTCCTTTGTCCTTCTGTCCTTTTAACCTTTTGTCCTGTGCCCATTAACCGGCCACTAGATGCATTTTAAGGCGTGTGTACACATAATGAAATGGTATGTACACACCTGCACGGAGACCATTGCTGCTGCTGCTACCGTTTAAAGGAACCTGCCTTTGTGTTGCTCCGTGTTGTTGTGACCTGCTTTCATTGTTACCGGAGAAAGCTGGTCTATTGTAACGAGGCCTGATTTACAGTGTGACAGTGTTTACCTTTAGAGTCTATCTATTAATGTTATCTGAAGTCACAATGGAGAATACATTAGATGTTATTGAGCCTGGATCCAAACTCTAAATCAATTTAGGGACTTGCATGAAAGTCATTAGTGAGATGGATGGGCTGAATGTTTATAGTTCACTATTTTTTAAAAAGTGTGACCATCCTCGACATTATTGATATTTTCTTTTGACCTTCCATAGTCTTGGAAAAGACCTCAATAACTAAATGGGAAGGGACACCTTTTGCCATCAATAACAAATAATTCGATGTGTTTAAGAGAATTCAGATCAGAATTGATGCAGCAGAATCAGATATCGTCCATTTATAATATCACACATTTTTCTTCCTTGACAAAACCTGGCTACTAAATTACCCACAATGCTACTCGGTGTTAGATCTGGTGTGTTGTTATGCTAGTAGCAGATAATGTACATTTCTCCCAGCTCCCTCCGAAGCCAAAAGAAGCTCTTTAAAAATATGTTTTTTACATATGCAGTAATATTCCCCAAGCTGTGTGAAAGAATACATTTATATGTGCCCCGCATATTCAAGCCATTCTTTATGTGTGACACTCACATAATAATAATATAGAAATATTATAAATCCCTCAAAACTGACACATTTATTAGCTTCTAGTATATATACCACGGATACAGAGACACACTTGTTCTGCTCATATGGCAAAATGCACTTTTAATATTCTGTGTCAACATAAAATATATGTTTTAAATGTAAATATTTAAATTGAGCACCCTTTTTCAGCAAAAAGTAAACATAGACAATCCTCTCCCTTGTCCCACCACAATACTTTGTGTACGGTCCCTTGACAGATGGGAGGGAGCGGCTTCTATTTACAAAGACCATGTTCTGGCCCCCAGGTGAACTTCAGGCAGCACACACGGGACTGGACCACAAACAAGAGGCTTCACATTTGCTGTCAGCATGGCTGTGAACATGATGCCAGATCCCACCGTTTGGCTGGGCGAGGAACAACCGTCGCTGCTGGACCAGGAGGACTCTCCGTCGAGCCAAGCCCCCGTCTCTGTGCCATGCCCCCCAGTCAGAGGTGAACCTCTCATCCACAGCAGCAGCAGCAGCCCGGTCATCACACGGCCTCCACGCAGCAAATCCAAAGGCGAGCTTGTCATTGTCATCAACGAGAAGCTGAAGAACAGTAAGTGGCTGAGTTTGACCTCGTATTAAAGCAGCGAGGGGGGGGGGCTCATACAGCTGCTTAGTCAGCATACTCTGGCAAAGTCAAGTTCCAGTGCATGGAACCGGGTTGACATTAAGTCAATGCTTATAACCAGTATGTTTTCAAGGTTAGGAACATGCTTCAACATAATTTGGTGTTTCAGCTACACAATGTAAATATTTACTAGTATCTGAAATATAAAAATGCCCTCGTCATAAATCCCCTTGTCTCCTGGTGTCAACCGGAGCATTAAATAATCGTGATCAAAGTTAATACGAACAGCTGGTAACGTAAACTTAATCACAATATACATTGATTGCTGTGGTTATAAAGTAATTCTGTAAACTTTATTTTCCACAATTGCATTTTTAGTAACAAATTAGATGTGATGAGTCTGCACGTCTTTTGGTTTGAACGCTTGGATTTAACTTTTTAAAATGCTGTAAACCCTGCTGGCAGAGCTCCTGGCAGAGCACACGTTTCACTCAAGTGTTTCAAACGTGCGCCCGTCCTTTTCGTCCCTCATGTGTAGGTAATGGGATCCACCCAACGCCCGCAGAGAGCACCTCCCCAGTCATCTGCTCTCCTCCCAGAAGACAACACTCCATCTCTTATCCCCATCACAACAAGACCAGGAAGGGGAGCAGGGCGAGCTCCATCGGCTACACCGCCTTCTCGCCCAGGCCGTCGATTTCTCGCCACTCCAGCATCGCCACAAACCCACCCTTGGACCGGACAAAGGTCAAAGACTACCTCTTCCTGTCCGTGCTGGCCTGCTTCTGCCCCGTGTGGCCCATCAACATCGTGGGATTTGTTTATTCCATCATGGTGAGAAACAGATCTTTTATCTGTTTTTCTTTGCACCTGTATCAAACCCAAGCTAACAGATGGTTCAACCTTCTCTTTCAGTCCAAGAACAGTCTGGAGCAGGGGAACCTGGACGGCGCCGTGCGTCTAGGACGTGTGGCCAAGATGCTCTCCATTGTGTCACTAGTAGGAGGGACGGTCATTATCATCGCCTGCATCGTCAACCTAGCCAGTGAGTGTCCCAAACCTGACCTTTTAACCTTATCAGGGCTGCAACTAACCAATATTCTCATAATCGATTACGAAGATAGTTGCCGATTGCTTTCTGATCAACTAATCGCTGCCGCTCTAAACCCTTACGCCACCTTTTTACTCCTGTGGGCAGTGATTTGTCCCGCTGCCGCTGATCCTCCTGACAGTGCTGCTGTCAGCGTTTATCCCATCACACTGTAATATTTACCTCCGTCAGCACAATCTGACTGTAATCACTGATATTATTACCCGTGTTTGCACAATGTTGCACTTAGTTGCTCGGTCTTTATACACGGCGGCACTTTGGGAACTACGCCAACTCTACACAACCATCGGAGCGTATTAATCCCATAGGACTCAGATGTACTTTTTCTGTCATGTTTCTTTATTTGCACCGGCAGCCTCAAGCCTCCAGCTGTAACCAGCTGCGTGCCCCCGCTGTAGAGCGATATGTGCCGTCCGCTGTCTGTGGTATGTGAAGTCTTGCTGTCGCTGTATGTATACGTAAAATATATGTCAGTGTGTGAGCTGATGAAAGGGATTAATATTTGTCTTTTTGCACTACTGCATGTTAAAATATATACATGAAGTCAGTTAAATGATTCTTTGCCTTTTCACTTCAGTTCAAGCAGACTCTCATCTGCACTTTGTTTGTAACTGCAGCCTGTTGGGCCTCATTAAGCCGAGAGATCAAACTTTAAGGGCTCTGGGACTCAGCAACCCGTGTTTTTCTCATTACATAACTTGTCCTCTGTGGTCTGTGAAAGTGTATACATCCATATCAAGTTGCAGGATGCAAAGCTCTTCAACTAATCCGCTTCCTTTTCTTTCTTTTTTTTTAGTAAATGTGAAAACCTGAGTTTCATCCCGGGATGAAACTGGATAAGGCAACTGACCGTCTGTCCCGCACCTGCACCACCGTCTTTACAGCCTCGTCATTACCTGGATGTGTGACAAATATGCACCCGATATACAGTGCTTACTTGTATTTCTGTAATCTATATAAATCCCTTTTTTGCTAATGGAAGAAAAGAAAAATATGCAAATGCTGCTGTTCTGAGTCAGAGGGGGGTTCGTCTGTTAGAAGGAAGTCGACAGTGTAATCAGCTCCTTCGTATTCTGGTCAACACATTCAGAATGATTCTTCAAGAATCCCATCATCGCCCCGGAACTGACTCAGACAAGGTGGACTAGAGAATTGGGTGGAGGTTGTTACAGACCGTGAAACCAGAATGATTGCCTTCCAGCTTCATCGCCACATGCAACAAAATGTCCGCCCTTCACTGCAACCGACGACGCTGAATCCCCTCGGATACGTGGAGAGAGGCTCTGGGATTTGTGGCTGCATTGGAATCACAGAGCAGAAATTCACCCTCACAGAGAACAAAAACACTTTGAAGCGCAGTATGTCCTCTTGTTCCTGACTCTTCTCCGAGGCTCTCATGACTCCCGCCCATACGTCTTGCGTTTGAGAGAGAGAGAGAGAGAGAGAGAGAGAGAGAGAGAGAGAGAGAGAGAGAGAGAGAGAGAGAGAGAGAGAGAGAGAGAGAGAGAGAGAGAGAGAGAGAGAGAGAGAGAGTACGGGTGGCAAAAGAGGATGAAAAAGAGGCTTACCAAGGACTAGCTACGGGTGCTAAACTCCAAGGGATTATGGAAAGTCTCACACAGAAGGCACAGTCATCACTGCAAGGAAAAATATGTGCCAAAAAAGACCCAACTCTAAACACAGGATCGTTGTAGAGAGGAAAAGTGTTTGTTTTTTTACTCTGTTGCAACTCGACTGTATATAAATCCGCTCGACACCACTGTGAGCTCAAACAAAAAACACTGTAGCAATCTACTATACTAATTATGATTCATCAAATATAACCTATCTTTTGATAATGTTTGTAAAAGATCATTTTGAAACTGAATTTCATAAGTGAAGCTCTTGAAGCGCCGCCGGTGACAGGTGGCGGTTGTATTGTGTGCACATGGCCGTCACTATTTGGTTAACAAATTCAATTGCTTTGTGATTGCAGTGGAAGTTTGCGGCTGTAGCCTCAGTCTGCGTCCACAGGTAGCCTGTACTTTCAGAGCAGGCGCATTGTGGCTTTTTATGTCCCTTTGAAAAAAATCCCTAAAACAACAATGAACACCTTAATTATGTGTCGTCCATGTTGTTGTCGCACACAGTACGATAAATCTGTAAAGCATTGGTTCAAAGTTCATGGAGCAGCAGTACTGTGGAGACCTACTTTTAAAATCTTGATTTGTTATTATTAATATATCTCCTGTATAATCGTAACTAACCTCTAATATAAATCTACCTGATCTGAAACAACTGTGTTTCACGGAGAATGGATGAAGCTCTCCTTACTTACTATATCCTGAGTTTTGAATCATGTACAGAAACGCCACTTGTCATCATGAGTTCACACCTGCAGACGGTGTTCTGTAATGATTAAATATGGCAGTTTTCCCCTCCTATTAACATGTAAATTTAATTGTAATCAACAGTGATGTATTCTGCAGATATAAATCTCAATATTGTGATAATTCTCTAGTTAATATGAGTTAGCATTAAGTAGTTCTGATCTAACGTAGGCGCAGTAACGGACATCGTGTTACCACCAGGCTTCTATAATCTTCGTGGTTATTGGCATGTTGTGGATTTTTATTAATGTATGATGATAGAAGTTGAAAATGGCATTTGGAATATTCTTCTGCAGCACATTCATAATAAAGACACAATGCATGTGACGTGTTTTCATTGTTGTTTCGCAGAGATAACGAGCAGCGGCGGAGACTAAAGAGTGTTTGTGGGAGAGAATGAGTGTCAACAGTGAGCGATATCCACAGAGCTTAGTCACTAAGGAAACATTGGGTTTTGCAGTTTAGCAAATGAGAGCAACAACAACCAAAACGCTGAAGTATTAATGGAGTTGTCCGTACCGTGATCGTGTGTAAGCTGCGAGGATTGAAAGCCCATGCTGTTGTCAGGCCGCGGAGCAGAGGCAGCAGGAAGAGGCCCTGAGCCGAGGAAGTACACGGCGTGATTGGCTTTAATGAGAGCTAAAGCCTCAGATGACTTCACCAAAAGCAAAGCAAAATACCCCTCATCATTTTCTTTGCCGTTCTTTAAACCCTTAAAGAAGCTATTAGTATTGGCTGCTTGCGCTGACCTATTTTATTTATGAGCATCCATAACAAGAACAGTGAAAAGTCGTGTTTTCTTTTATAGCTAATTATAGATTTGTGCACTCAAACTGACTGTGAAGCATTTTTCTGTACCACAATCGCCAACTGATGCATTAAAGGGACAGTTCACCCTGCTACCTGGTAGTAGTATTTATAAATCTGAGTTGGCGTGAGATGCCGAGTGCTGGAGATGTGGGCCTTCTCTTGAATATAATGGCAATAGATGACACTCGGCACTCTGCGCAAAAACATACTTTAAAAAAACTCAACGGCAAAGTCTCTTTCCAGGAATCATGATCCGGTTACTCAAGATAATCCACAGACGTTGTTGTGAGCAGTTTCATGTGGGATCTTTCTACCGAACTACATCCGCCAACCATATCGCCACGCAGAAGGAAGCGTGTCTAGATACTAACTCTCGATTTGCGTGACTCCCTGCCGACGACCTATCCCAACCTTAACCATTCAAGGTCAATGTCTAACCTTAACTATCAAGACTTTATGAAAACCAAGGTTTACCATCTCCACACGACCCATTTACTCATGGACCAGAGGCTCGAGCTCGTGACAGCGGGAGAAGTAAACATTAATAGCGTCCTGCTCTGCTGAGCAGTATTTAGCTAGCTAGCATCGGTTAGCTTCCCTTATGTGCAGTGATACAGTTGGAGGGTGTACTTCGGTAGAAATAAAATAGTTCCTACAAGAAACGGATGTATTTTGGGTTGAGCTGTCCCTTTAACAATATAATATCATTTATTTAAAGAAGCGCTGCAACGACTAGTCGAGACAGGAAACTGTTTTGACGATCGATTAGTCGGTGGATCGGTGGAGTTCATCCTCTGGGAGCCATGAAGGTCGACATCATGTCACAAGCCATGTCACTAGCATGTCTAAAAGATGCCGTGCATTATCTTGTTTTAGCTTCTCAAATGTGACAGTTGCTGCTTTTTCTGGTCTTACTTTATATTAAATGTATTATCTTTTGGTTGGTTGTACAAAACAAGACATTTGGAGGAAGTTTTGATCGGCACCTTTTAGTGTTTTCTGATGTTTTATAGACCAAACAATTGGAAAAGAGAGAATCAGCTCATAAAATTGGACTATTTAAATATGTTACATGAAAATGATAATAAAAGTAATGGGTCTGATAAAGAGAAGCACCGCTCCCAGTGAAGTGAGCGCTCTGTTATATATAAAATACTTTACATGGAAGATAAACATGACTATATTCAGAATACAAATGTCACTTATTTCTTCAAGCAAAGCTTCCTTTGCTCACTGAGATAAACACTACATGTGCAGAAATACGACAGCCTTCACAACGTCTGACAAGAGCAGATTTACCCTCGCCAATGTTAACATTTTGACAGCGAAAGGTATTTTTCTTTGTACTCAGCTAATTTATCAGTAGGTAAATACAGTACGGGGTCAGCATACCAGACAGAGTCACATCCAGATGCAGTAAGTGGGTCAGGGATTATCTAGCTGGGTCACATAAACACAGAGGCTGTGAGTCAACTTGGCAGCGTTCGGATGCATCATGATCACCCTGTCAGTCAGCACAGGAAATAATGAGATACACTGACCTGTGGCGATCTGTTAGTGCCTGCTTCATTTGCAAAGAGAACTGGGGATGAACAAAAAATCATTACGAGCGTGAATTAATGCTTCAATGGGTCATTGTGGATTTTTGTATTTGGAAAGAGGAAAGTGGAAAATATTAATTTATCTTTATTAAAAGTGTGACTCACTTGTGAAAGGCTTCACGTCAGAGAAGTGTGTATCTGAGACTCACTTTGACAGGAAGTCCACTGTACTCCACTTCATCCAGTAACAGATGCTGTCAACACAATGAATTGATTCATGATGAAATGATTCATTTCAGTTTGTATTAATCTTTCCAGTCTAAATAACATTTATCTGTTTGTTGTCAAAGAAACTGTCAAAACTCTGTCTCTAGTGTGATAAATGAACATTTCAACAGAGCATACGTTTCCTCAAGTATGTACCTGAAGTACACATTTCGAGGAACTTATATTCTAATGCAACTTTATACTTTTATGTTGCACTCCGCTACCTTTATCTGACAGCTTTAGTTACTACATCCTACATACTCTCTCCTGTCCAGTGAACACTATGTATCTCCACATTTATATTATCATTTAAAAGTGATAATTAAATATCTTTATATACACAACTTGTTTATTATGCTGCCAGTTTAGTTCAGATGACTTCAGCCAGAGGGAACACTTTAGAGTCACTATAACTAATAAATAATAGAAGTAATTCTAAACATTTAACAAACCAAAGACTAATGTGAATTAGACAGCCAGATGTTTGGTGTTGAAATACACTATTCTGTGATGTAATGTGCTTCTAGGAGCGCTCATCATGATCCATTATGTGTTTTCTCCTCAGCAGTAATGCTGGCGCTTGTCCCTGCAGAGAGGACACGGCTTGCTTTTAAATAAATGTTTGTGGTTTCACAGAAATCTGCTAAACCACTGGATTTTAGACTAATCCTCCCTGAGCAAAAATAACTGTCTGCATCACTAGAAAGCACACGTTTTCTGTATAAAGTCTAGTTTTAGATGTTACTGCAGCTTCTGTTTAAGATTAAATTAAACATCTACACCTTTGATTTATTTATTTTTACAATAATCTCAGTTTAGATCATTGATCAGTCCTCCTTACTGCAGCTTCGTAGAATATATAAGATTAGATCTTTTTTTATCTGCAGAGACTCATTCATGTTTTTATTACATCTGGACCTGGACTTTTGCAATGTTCTGAATCTGTGTTTACTTAAACTCCCACTTCCACACACCTGTTCTTATCTGACACGTCTTAATCTTTCTTTTTGGGAAGCACTTCCATAAAGGTTTTTAGTTATATTTGTATTTGTGGTATGCATAACAATTAGAGTGTGTGTGACAGAATCTGCAGAGGACAGATATCTCTGGTGTTTGTCAGTCGGGCACAGGGAAGAACAAACAGTGACTAAGATGAAACAGGAATAGCCTTCTCTGATTTCAAGAGCTTCTTTCCCACTCATGATAGACAAGAAAATGCACTATAATCAGAAACTGTACTGTCCTGCCCCTTCTGTCCGACGTCCATGACTCTGCTTCGGATTCACACACTCTCACAGAGCAGCAGTGTGTTTGTCAAAAACATCCCAATGTATTGACGATGACCTCTGACCTCTGACCTTTGACCGCCACGTCAAGTAAAGAAAAGTTCAAGAAATGGTGCCGAGATCGACAGAAAGTTACAGGACGGTGATAATAATGGAATAAACATGTGAAGAAGTCTTATTCAGGGAATTTTGATTCGACTTTTTTTCTTAAAATGAATAAATATAGCGAATAGATATAATTTATTTCATGTGAAATATTAAAAGGAGTCCATGTTTTTCAATAAACCCTCTGTCCAGTCAGGTTATTTTCTACCAGTCATGTGGTTGAAGCACCTAATCTGCCTAAAATACCAGAACTATCCTCTGACGTGCAGAGGATTTAATTTCTTATCTTCAATTCCGATGTCTGAATTAAATAATCAAATCTGGGTGTTTCGTAACCTGACTTTTGACTAATTACATTTCAGCAAATTGTATCTTTTCTATTATTATTATTATATTATTATTATTATTATTATTATTATTATTATTATTATATTATTATTATTATTATTATTATTATTATTATTATTATTATTATTATTATTATTATTATTATTATTATTATTATTATTATTATTATTATTATTATTATTATTATTACTGTTATTGTTATTGTTATTATTATTATTATTATTATTATTATTATTATTATTATTATCATTATTATTATCATTATTATTATTATTATTATTGTTATTATTATTATTATTATTATTATTATTATTATTACTGTTATTGTTATTGTTATTATTATTACTATTATTGTTATTATTATTATTATTGTTATTATTATTATTATTATTATTATTATTATTATCATTATTATTGTTATTATTATGATCATTATCATTATTATTTTGGATATTTTAGACACTTGAGTTTTGGATCTGATTTACATACTAAACCAGTTTTTGAAATTGCAATACTTAAAATTGGGGACATTTAAACTACATATATTAATATTGATATTTTTCATATATTTAAATTCAGTGGCTATATCTTCTATATTAAGTATTCCATAGAAATTCTAATTACTACGGCTATTATTAGCATCCATATAGTAGTTTGCAGTCTTAAATGAGAGTTTATTCTACTCTGATTAATCATAAGTAATCCCAGTATTGTAGGTATTATGTTTCCTCACACAAGAGCGTTAAATCAACACTGACGTCTTTGTTGATTTTCTTTCCGCTGTGGTTTGTGCTTCTGAACCTGCCGGATCACTTTCACTCACATTACTGTTCAGAGAAGAGGCTGCGGCTGCAGATCCTGAACGCTGGATGGCAGTGTTGGCTTTATTGAATCGTCGGTGAGCTGCATGTCAACATTAGAGATTCAAAGAGGCCACTTTGGAACAAATATAATAGAAATTCAGGGATGCATACAATTAATCAATATGAATGTTTTATGAAAAAAGAAACAATCATGCGCACTTTAAGTTCCAAAAGACAAACATCCAAAGCAAGTGAAACACTTTATATTTACATATAAACACCACTGGTAATATCAGCATGCCTCTTTAACCACATGAGATAAAACCTGCAACTTTCTAGTAAAGCAGCAGCCATGGATCCATTATCAGACGACACTGTGCTCTATACACCATTCATATTTGTTATTTAGATATCAAACAAAAGGCTGACAATTTTATTCACGGTGTGTCACAGTATGACCATGCACAGCTCTCCATAAACCAACCTGCTCTGAAACATTTCCGTTAATTACAACCTTCTTTTCCTCCATACAAATTACGGACTGTGAAGCAAATTGGGTCAACATGGACGTGTCACCAACATGAAACTGACACTGTGAAATTAGAGTTGACACATCAAACAACTGAACAGCATTGAAAAAAATACCCTTGAATTAAATTCAAATAAAACTACTCGTATACCGTTAATCAGAGCAACACACCTCAGGAGAATTGGGAGCAACACAATGATGAACATCCTGCAGCAGAGCCTGGCACATATTTGTCTTTTAGTTTTCTCCATCAACACCAAACATGCAAATAACTGACACGAACCATCAACATGGAAGAACCAATAGTCTCTCTTGTTTTCTGCAGGCAATCCAATGGCGATCAGATTGATAGATACAAAATGTCAGGCAGTGTTAAGACCACCTTGGAGGTCTTTCGGAAGCATTTGATGAAACATTATTGCAGGGGAGAGGTATGTGAGCTTTGAAACGGATGGTCATAAGGTGGAGTTGTGAAAATAACGAATGTAATAATAACAGGTGAACCTTGACGTGAGAGTCAAACCGCAGAATAATTCAGCTTTCTCCTTCATTATATTTTCTTGCAGGATTTCAATTTCTCTTGTTAATTGAGATCTGACCGGTGTGGAGTAGCGCAGACGAGCATTTAGATTGACATGACATTCACAAAAGGGACATGGATCCCTATGAATATGATTATGAATATTCACCTGATGATAGCTCTGCGGTGTGGATTAGCATCAGCTCTATTTAGATCCACAATTAGAGTATTGATCTCTGATGTGACCCCCCCCTTTGAGTATGCTGTTATGAATTATGATCTCATTTATGGCACAAAGTAAGTCGGATATGAATCCTTCATAGTCATGCAGAAAACCCCTCAGAGCATGCGATGAAGCGTCTCTCTTTAGGCGGTCTCTCCGGTGTCAGTGCAGCGGAAGAGGATGAGTTCATTCCTGCAGTGTGGATCCAGGCAGCTCGTTGGTCAGCGTGTGCCAGCGCTCCACCTTCTTGCCCTTGTTCTTCAGACAGTCTATCCAGTGCTGCAGAGTGTCTCCCTGTGAGTGACACCCTAAGGACATGCCGCCTAACCAGTGCAGAGACAAAAAAGAAAGTTAATTTGCCTCGAGAGGAAAGTGAATGTTTGATAAACAAACAGTGAGAAGCAAAAATCTGCATATGATTATATTAAAATATGATTAAATATGCATTTAATATGTTTTTTTCAACAAAGTCAGATACACAGAACAGTGTTTTACAATGTCTGCACTTCCTTACAAATCAACTTAAATGATAGATAATAAGGAGCTTTTTAAAAACGAATAGAGAAACAGGTGTACATTTAACTTCTCCCACTTGTAGATAGGATAAAGCTAATTTTCTGCCAAAATGTCACTGACACCCATTTGGCAACTTAACCCTACAAATTACACACAGTGCTGCGCTCAGTAGCAAATAACAGAGTGCAGCTTAAAATATATTTCGCAACATCTGCCATGGGTACAACATTATTGGACTGCTAATGAAGGAGCCATGCCGCTAATCAGTAATCCAAAAAGAAAGCACCAGCAGGAGATTATCCTCCGCCCATGAAGTTACCTATGAAGTCGTTGGACTTTCCCAGGTCGTAGTCCCACACTGTGACCTCCAGCGTCTTGGTGGCTAACTCTGAGAAGGTGATTTCATAGAAGAACTCCTGAGTGAAAACAAAGAAGGAAAGAGGTGAGTGGGCAAGAGCAAAGGCCAGAAGATCATAACTAACACACATGCAAACCTGTAAAACACTCACTAATGAGGCAACAGTTAATAATGTGCAAACTGTAAATTGGCTGTCTTAAAAAAGGTTGCATAAACTTTGCATGCAGTGTAGCGTCTCTGAGGACTGTTTAAATGTAAATGAGCTGTCTCTTTACATTCAACCATTGCAAATGCACTTCTAGCTCCCAGTTTTTCACATACACAAATAGATGTCTACCTCATTAAACTCCGGGTTGAGAGTCTTCTTTATCACCGCTGTTTTGTGCTTGGATTTCTTCTGAACGTCTGGCTTGAGGTACCTGAGACAGAGGAATGTGGAGTCTGGACATTACCATTCACAGGTAGGTCATAGTACTGCTGTGTAGAATAACAAAGGACTAATGGTGACTGTGAATACCAGTGATAACTATGTAAAGGTCAGAGTAGGTTCATACAGAAATCATTATTTTCACTCAGGAATAATTGATGGATGGATTCAGTGTGTTTTTCCTGCCATGTCACTCTTACTTCATTCTTAGATGGAAGTAATAATAGGCCTATACATTATTACTTTATAATATAGCTATTATATTAAAAAGGTTCACTTTTTTTTTAAACACACATTTTTTGCACATTTTTTATATTTTATGCAGGTTAAAAAAAGAATAAGGTTGTATGTATTAACATTTTACACAGTGTATGGTATGAACTTTATATCAACAGTTGAATGCACCCCCCTGGTGGGCACGCTAAGTGCCGCAAATCAAGCACACCTCAACAGGTGCATGCTGGATCTGTCAGGCTAACATGCTACATGCTACCAAGTCCCATCGTGGATATACTGTATCCTGCAGCGGTGACTTGTGCTTTCACTGAGGACTTGTTCCCTTCTGTTTGTCACAACGCTGGTTATTCTATCACAGAGGATGAATGTGGAGCAGATTGCGGAGGACATCACGAGGCTCAGGACCCGCATAATGACGTACAGACACGTGAGTACAACAACAAACTCATTCACCAAAAGGAGAACTAGCCTTGAGCCTGTGTGCACTAAGTGTTATGCAAACACTTTGCAGCTTTCTTTTTGCTTTGATATGTGTGTGAGTGGCTGCAGCTGCGTTTGTGCTGTTTTATTCTGCTGTTGATTCACATTTCTAGTTTATTCCAGTAAGTCTACACTGAGGAAGGTGGCTGTTGATGATCATGTGTTCAAAATGTCAGAAAATTGTCCTTCACAAGCTCTCAAAGTCCAAGGTGATGTCTTTAAATGTCTTGTCATCAAACAAAGATATTCAGTTTAATATGATATAAAGCAAAACAGGACATCTCCATATTTGAGAGGCTGAAAACGAACCATGTGTGAGTGTGAGGACTGATCACCAACACAGCACAGATTGAAAAAGCTCAGCATCCCTTCGTGAGGTGTCATTGAATTCTCAGGATATTTTTAAGCCAGCTGGAAGGAGCTTGGCAAAATCTCTATTCACATTTGCTTTCCACCCACCACCCACAGCTCTGAGAGCGTATGTTCCCACACGCTCTCAGACACAACAAAGCATCTGGGAAAAATCTCCTGCCAAAGGGCAAAGATGCGAGCACGCATCCAAAATGAAACAAGGTGCGTGATGCATTACTGTGGATGTGTGAGGGATGTATGCGTAGGTTTGGTGGATGTAAAGAAGGAGGGAGAGTTTATGGTGTGACGGGAAAGCAGAAGGGATATTGGTGTTTATTGAAGTGAGACGAGTGTGGTGGCGTGCCTGGCTTCATGTGTGTGTTTGTGTGTGATGGGAGGTTGCTTGGTGTTTTGCTCATTCCACAAGTTTGAAGCCAGGACCAACTCTCAGGAGAGCATCCGGTGAAGAAGAGGGGATTTTAAAGCTCATTTGTCTCGTTTCTGTCAGCGAGCATCATTCAACCCAGGGACCTTCCTGCTCTCTCTGACGAAGCCACACACACAGTGACGCGCACATTATTGCTTTTCTTTCTTCTGTGAGTTATGAAACTCCAAAGGACCTCTCTGACACCAACAATAGCACTCTCCTCCGTGATACAGTACGCCCATAACTCTAGATCATGTCACAGCCTTTCAATCCTTTTTGAAGGCTGTCAGTACACAAACACTGTAACCATTATCTTGGTGAGTGAGCGATATAACCCACAATGGTTTCCACTTGTGTGAAAGCCGCCCTCGTTTGTCACTATTACCTTGTGCAGGGGTAACTAGAGCCATCTATCACTCATGAGGGGCAACAGAAAGTGATTAATGGGGTCAATATGAGCCAACAGCCAGTAAAGACCTAACAGGTAATAGGATGGAGAGGGAGATTGGAGCAGGATAGGTCATTTGGAGATTGTTCTGAAAGTAGGGTTGTGAAATGTCATTCCATTAAGTACGTATTCATTATTTAGTCGCTCAGGAAGCAAAATAACTCCATTTCATTTAATCCAAGACACCATGGCATTCAGTTAGTGGTTTGATGTCATCCTTACGTTTTAACGTAGGGGTCTGAGAAGCCGTTGACGTCCATGGCTGCCAGGTGGGCGCAGCGTTTGACGCCCACACACAGCCCGCCACGAGCCCTCTCCTTGGCCTCGCCCTTCACATCCTCATCACTAGCCGGGGGGAAGTACTGCAGGCAGAGCAGCAAACGGCCTCTCTCCTCTAGACTTCTCTGCTGCTCGGTCTCCCACTGAAGAGAGAAACAGGAGATACGAGAGATGGAAATAGAAACAAAATAATTATATATATTTCTGCTGCTACATTAGTGGCCTGATGTTCAGAGTTAAAAGGAGGCCTCATATACTGAAAATGATGATCCTCAATATTCAAGTTGTTCTTTAAAGCTGTTGTAATGGATGTTGTTTTATGTCCACCAGTGGATTAAATGACTGTAATGTTAGCGTGACAGAGAATTATCATTTGATCCGATTTCCCTCAGCTCTGCAAAGCTTTTTATTGACTTCCAGCGTTTGCTTTTGTGTTACAGCTCAAAACTTTATAGTTTTAGTTTCTCATCAGTGTCGCTTTTGCAGCTGGCAGCGGTTTCCAGTAAAAAAAAACCCCAAACAACTGATATAAACCCTCTGCACACTACCTGCTCAGCACCAAACAGCTGACACACAGAGCTCGCCACGAGCTGGTGAACACGGTGCAGCATTTAGCAGGTAAAGTAATAATCTCAGAAGTTCTCTGCTTTGTTCTCTTTGGCAGCAACGATGATGATAAACTGTAGTTGCAGGTGTGTTTTTGGACTTCACTTCCCAGAGATCACTGCATGTGATTGTCCCTGTGAATGTCGCCATGTCGCTTTCATCACTGAGCCATAAGCACCATTGTGTTATCTCATTCTGCGATGGATGATAGTGACTTCACAGACATCTTCGAGATTGTTACTTTGAAGAGCCAGATGTTTTCCTCAGGCGTTGTTTAAGAGCAAAACATAGCTTAAAGGAGAGTGAATATTAGACTCGATTTAGCTTCAAATGAATACTAATGTCGCTCGGTGTCTGTTAGATGTGTAAATAAGCCAGAGCTGGTTACAAACGCGCTCCAAATATCAACTTAATTAGGTGATAATATGTCAGTTTTGTGTTTACTGAGGCCAAAAACATGAATTAATAAGGTTGAAAACAGCCTCAGCACTGCTACAGGTGACAGTGTAACAGTAGATCTAAAAGATCATAAAACACGATTCCAGCTACCCAACATGATCCAAAACTTACCAAGTAAGGCTGTAGCTGCACACCCCTGAGTGCACTGAACTGAGCGGGGTGACTTCTAATTGTTATGGATTCAACAATTTACTGGTGAGAAGAAAAATGCGTCATTTCTTTTTTCAAGTCTTGCTTTGAAATGTACTTTGTGTCCTTTGCTGTAATGTAGTTCCTATAGATGAAGAGAGGACGTATAGATAAAGGCTTTAACATGAAGTCTCGCCATCGGCCTGAAAGGAACATTTGACATGTTACATCTGCCAGTGGGCCGTGGCGATAACACTCAACATAATAATGTGTTAGTTCCTCTTCAGGAGAGACTCGATGTTCTCTGCACTCGGGTGAATTATTTTTCCACGTATTGGATATCTAATATCAAAAATCTAATATTGTGCATCCCTAAAGCAAACACACCTAAAGAGCTCAGTGGCTCCACCATCACTGTCCCCGAGAAGGACTAATAAACAGGAGTGCAGTCGGTACGATGGCGAAGACCTGTGTCGCACTAACTCACTTTGTCGCTCCTGGCTCGAGTATTTTCCACAGACAACATCAAACTGTTTCCCGAAGAATTTGACAACACGCGGAACAACAGAGTAGATTCAAAGTGACAGATGAGAGAAAGGGAGGAAGCATCGACGCAGGGTGAAGACGATGTTCTCACAGGACCGTGACTCACCCTCGTGGCCGACATCACCAAAACATGTATTTTATTTATTGGAAAGATGCAATGTTTCCATCTTTTCTCTTTCACCATTGAAATTGGAAAAAGTCTCAGTTTCTTTGCTTATAATGTAATCTTTATGTACAATGGGTTCCGTGACTATACGTCTCTCCTCTCTTTTATCTCTCTGTCATTAAGTCTTATCTTCAGGCGAGAGGTGGATCAATATGCCACACGCCCGGCCCCACGCTCCTTCCTCTCCCAAAATCTCTCTTTCCTATTTCCCCCCCCCCCCCTCCCTCTCCTTGTCTGTATTTTTCTTTGGGAGTCATTATTACTGCCAACAACCAGTTCGCCATCTGCCATGACTGACGACGAGACTTTAAAACGTGCAATTAGTGAGGATAATTTACAGCAGGTATCTGGTGATTGAGCTGGCTCAGACCTTCACAGATCGATAGAGAGCAACTCATTAGGGAGGTGGAAATAAACGTCAATGTGGAGCCAGCCACACACGTCTACAAGCACACACGGTGACAGACGAATGGGAAATGTGGGTGGGCTTGCAAGGCGAGAGAACTGGCAAAGACGATCACATTAAACAACCTTGAATGTGATGAGAAACACAGAGGCAGCTGTTTTACTCCAGTTATCTTAATGAAGTGA
Organism: Cottoperca gobio; assembly: GCF_900634415.1. Classification (NCBI taxonomy): domain Eukaryota; kingdom Metazoa; phylum Chordata; class Actinopteri; order Perciformes; family Bovichtidae; genus Cottoperca; species Cottoperca gobio. The sequence continues at coordinate 14,561,035 of NC_041373.1, read as the reverse complement.
AAGGACTACACCGGTTCTTTGGTTTGGCCCCTTCGTTAATTTGCACGACACGCACGCACGCACGCACGCACGCACACACACACACACACACACACACACACACACACACTTGACAGGCTGCCAAAGGGTGGAGACGTTTGAGTAGACCGAACAAATGACTTACAAGAAGTCATTTCCATTGAACCCCCCCCAAAAAACACTGATGACTGATCAAAGTGACCCTTCTAGCCAAGATGCCAGACACAATTAGTGGTAAATGCTTTAATTGCACATATCTTAAGTCGCAAATCTTATTCAAATTGAACGTTAAAATTCAAGTTAATGTTTTGTTTATAAAATAGTGACAGATATGCTTTTTCTCTAGAGTCCAAAACGTCAAGCGAGAACCGATTAACTTTGCTAATCAACCGATTCATTCACTATTTGTTTCCGCACCTGATGAAAGCAGACTGATTCATAAATGAAGACGGAAGAAGAACGATATGTTGTTTCCAGAAGAATATAAAAGCCATAGAACAGCGACCTTGAAATATTACCTGGTTTATTGTCGTACTGACGTACATGAGCCATCTCATGTTGGGTAAGATGAACACAACTCAGTGTAGTCCTTTAAGACAGACAGAAGGAGGGTCGTGCTGACGCCTGTGTGCTGTGTCACCTAAATTCCTCCTTTGCTCCTTTTTATAATTACTTCCACTAGAGGTCTCAGCCTAACATTTCTGAACCTCCCTTCGGTGATAACGGCCTACTGAGTCAATTAGGAAGAAGAGAAGGGCCATACAACCGCAAATCTATGGTCCCGATGGCGACTAATAACGGCCATTTAATGGGCTGATAACGTTCAAAGCAGGTGATATTGAACAAGATAACAAGAAGTCATGCGGTCACCTCTCGCAGGTAGCAGGAGATTCCTCTCAGGGCCGTGCTCATGGCAGTCGGTGAAGGCAGCTGAAGGTGGAAAGAAGAAGAGAGATAAATAATGAGCGGATATGACAGAAAAGCTGACAAGCAGGTTAGAGGATCATGGCCGGGGTACACGTATCGGGTTGAGGGAGAAGCCACTTTGAAAATCACAGGCCCGACACAGCGCAGGATGACGGAGGGGCTTTAGCGTTTGATCACAGAGTGGCCACCGGCCTCAGAGGGACAGTCTATTACCAGCAGCCCTTTCCAACGCATGAAGAACAAAAACCCAGCCCCTTCACACACACGCCCCCCACTCTCCACCACTTTTTTAATCTACTTGTTTCTCATCTCTCTCACTTGCTCTCTCTGTCCATTGACGCTCCACCGCGCCCCCTCCATCTCATCTCCTCTCCTTTATTCTCCCAATCTCTACGTACCCTTTTCCCACGCATGATCCGGCTGACATTTAGCCTGCACAACAAGCTGTTTGTGAGCTACAAGAACAGATATGTTACTCTGTTTACTTCAGTCTGTATATGGTATTGTAACTCCGTAGGACAGTATTACCAGCTGACATTAGCTTAAAGCAAAATGTACCATGTGGCCAAACGCATGTGGACACCACTGTCTTTTGGGTAGTTTTGCTCTGCTTCTCTTAGTTTCTAGTATATATATATTTATTCCACACATCATACAATGATGTTTAACAGTTTGTGGAAGCACACAAAGCCAGGTACATAAAGAAATGTATTAATCTGACTGCGAGCCTTATCGTTTAACATTGCCAACTTTACAAAAACCCCTTTTCCACCTAAATAAGCACGTATATGCAGGTTTTTAAAATGCGGGAAAACCCGCTATATATAGGCGATAGACTCCTTTGCTGTTGCCAGGAGACAAGTATGCCTTTTTGAGCTGTGCTTTTCGTTCCCTGGGTTGTCACATGGGACATCATGGACGTGCCAGAAAGCAGTGTTAATTAGCGGTGAAAGTCTTTCTGTGGTTACTTCTTTTTTCTATCTGGCTTTGAAGAGAAAATGTTAATTATATCTTTTATACATCAATAAATTATAACAATTGTCCAAATCCCTGTTGATTTAATTCATTATACATTCACGTGCGGTACCGTCCCTGCTGATCGAGCCGAGTAATACCCGCGACTACTGCAGAGTCATTTATCCTGCGAAAGAATGCCGATTTGAAACCTTTCCTACAAAAGACAAAAGCCAGGTGTTAGGGGGGTTTTGTTCGGTGCGAAAGGGGCTTCATGCTCTTGTGGCTTATTGAGAGCAAATCCCAGCTGCCAGGTTTTTAATATTTGATGGAAAGTCTCCTTTCAAGAGTTGAGCGGTATCGCAGCATATTAACGCCCATGGTTTTGGGTCGTGGAATGACGTGATCAACAAACCACATCTGGATGTTGTGCTGGATGTGTCTGCATACTTTATTTCGAGCGTCTGCATATTTTTAGGCCACGTTATGTCACTGCACAGGCTCGTAAATGTATTTCCAGTTTCCATTTGTGCAGACACGTTTGGTGTTTCGTATATTTTGAGAGTTGTGTGTAGCCACGTTTTATCGTCGCCTCCCTGTTGGCACGTAAGCAATTTCTTGCCTTCCCTCTTCACTTTAATTCCACCCTCTTGTCTTTGTTCTACTTTAAACGATGAGCTTGTGAGTCCGACAGGAAGCCTTGATATATTTATCTCCCTCATTCACACTATTTTCACGATCTACTACTCTCTGCCTCCCATCTCTTCTTCTCACAGGAGGTGGATGCTCCAGGCAGATGTTAAAGTGTTTGGTCTGGTCAAGCTTCACGCGACGCAGGGCCACTCGCGACTCCCCGATGAACTCATTATGTGTCAGTTTGTCTTCGTCGCACACGGACACCCTGGGAGTGAGAGACAGAAGAGGGGGGGGGGGGGGAGGTAATAATTAAAAACGGGAGAGACAAAGATTGGGAGAGAGGGAATTATAAATAAGAGAAGCAGATTAATAGGGCAGAGAGCAAGATGGATGTGTGAGGGACTTAGTTAAACAACATTGCATATAATGACTCAATTAAATATTCCTAATGCTGTGACAACATAATATTAAGAAAAGGGAAATTGGTGACAAAGACATGACCTGAATTAAAGACAATCCAGCATCTGTATACGCACATTGTACAAGTAATTACCAATTTCCCTCCTGTGGGAATTTAGATTGTGTGAGAAGGCATCATGCAAGGTTAAGTCAATCCATATTTATAAGGCAGGCGTTTACACCTGTCATTATGTCACCCGAAATGCATAACTGGGTGGGAGCACAGCAGTGAGGAGTGAAGGAGTCGGAGCGAGGCTGCGTGCGTATGTGAAATCAAAAGCCGGCGAGCGAGGGATGGAGTGATGTGGGTGAGAGGGAGAGATAAAAACGGGAGAATTTATTTGTGTGTGTGTGTGTGTGTGTGTGTGTGTGTGTGTGTGAGGACTCAATTATGCCTGCAAATGTGCATGTCTATAGGCAGAAGTGGAAAATCAGTATGCTGCAGGCTATCTGAAACCCAGAGTGCCTTTTTCTGTGCTTTATGTAAATGTGAAGGAAAAACAAGCAATGTGAAGAAGGAAACTAAGAATGCAATCTGTCAGAGAAGTGCTCGTATGAACCTCTTTGCTCTTGGTTTTATTCAACTATTAACTAAATTCATGACCACTGGAATAAAACATTGCATTCCCCTGCTGCCTTCAGGTTCCGGTAATAAAAACGAGGTAATGCAGAAATAAAGAAAGTGCAAGAGGCCAGTTGCCTCGGGACGCCAGATATGATCCCCAGAAAATAGTAGCTTATGAGCTTCAGAATCGAATAGCAGCAAAAGAATAGAGAAGCAATGAAACTGGAGGAAAGAGAAAGAGAGGAAATGAGGATGAATCAGAGCTGAGAGATGAACGATGGTGTGTCAGATGTATGAGTAACGGACGGATGTGATGAAAAGGGCTTGAGGATGAAGAGTCGTGAGGGAGCTTACAATGGGTCAATAAGTCAAGTGTGAAGCACAGAGTCGTTATAACGTGGACTGCTTTTATATAGGATGATGAAAGGATGATGAAAGGATGATTTAAGGATGTATGTGATTATATTCACATTTCAATGTTGCAACAACAAAACAAAACATTTCAGAGCAGGTCGTCATCAAATCAACACATGCTGTCAACTAAAGATGTTCACTGATAATGTTTGACACTGTATCATTTACAGGCTTGTTAAGGTGTCACAGTGGATGGATATTAGCGCAGTTCTGAATAAATAATGACACCTTTTTACACAGTTCTCTCAGGGAGGTTCATTTCTGCCAGGGAAAATAGATGAAAGGTGAGACATGATAAAAAATTTAAATACTCGCGGTGAGTCAAACTTTAGTCTGACTCACACACAAATGATGAAATATTAAATCTTATAGTTTTGAGTTTTCAATCTTACTATGATTATATATGACCGAAAGAACGAGATCGCGGATACAAGCGGCCGAAATGTGTTTTCTCAGACGGCTGGTGTCTACGCTTAGAGACTCGGAGTAGAGCCGCTGCTCCTTTACGTTGAAAGGAGCCAGTTGAGGTGGTTCATCTAGTAAGGATGCCACCTGGGCGCCTCCCTAGGGAGGTGTTCCAGGTACAGCTGGGAGGAGACCCCGGGGAAGACCCAGGACTCGGTGGAGAGATTATATCTCCTCACTGGCCTGGGAACGCCTCGGGATCCCCCAGTCGGAGCTAGGAGGATGTGGCCCGGAGACGGGACGTGTGGGGTTCCTTACTGGAGCTGCTGCCCCCGCGACCCGACCCCGGATAAGCGGTAGACGATGGATGAGTAGAAGAAGAGTAGTACATCTTGTGGTTGCATTGAGTTGGTTCGAATTGCTGTTTGTGGAGAAATTGGAAAACCTTCTTTCTTTCTGTGATGGATTTCTTCCTTTAGTGGAAGTGTGGGGGGAGACCCGGCTGTTTAACCGTATAGAGATACACGGGAAGAAGACCGAGCTTTTACTCTGTGCTAAGTAAAGCCCACTATACAAGACAACAAGATAGACTAACACGTTTAATAAACAGCTACTCTAAATGCATTTTTTAAAGCTTATCTCAATCCGTTGAAATGTGCCCCTACAGCGATATAATTCAATCAATTCCATAATCTAGATTTATAAAACTTGCAATGTGCGACGTCAACATGTGTACATGATTCAATAGGTTAAACTTCCTGTCTGCTGATCTTTAAACGCCTCCGCTGAATTAACACAGTGTCGTAGGCTGGTTGTAAGGCCAGCTTCTCTAATTTCCCTTGAGAGATTAACCGTCGATCCTATTTAAATCCAACTCCCACATACGCCGCGGCAAAGTTTTAGTCACAGGCAGAGACAATTCGCAGCTTTCGTCACCTCTGGAGGGGGTCAATGAAATTAAAACACCCCGTGGTGCTTCGTCTGACCTCAATCTGTCACTGCAACTTGGAAAGAGAGAAAGGAAGGGAGACAGACGTAAAGAAAAGACAAAGAGAGAGCGATGGTTTAGAAGGAGTGAGGGGAGATCCTTTCTGATCCGAGTGGACAGGAGAGATGTGAGGAGAGGGAGGAACGAAGCTGAGGTGACAAGACGGTGATCAACGGATCAGCAGCGATAGGAGAGAGAAGAGAAACGATAAAGGCCTACAAAACGATAGGAAAAGACTCTGTCATGGAGATAGACGATAAGAAATCCTTTTGTAAGCTTCCTGATTCGCAAGACAAAGCAGAGAGGCCGGAAGTGAAGGAGACAGAAATAGCCAGACATAAAGGAAATATTTACCGGAGGGTTTTGCGGGACATGTCTTCCTCGGTGATCCCGCAGTAGGTGAGCTTCTCGTTCCACACGGGGTTCAGCGTGTTGCGAACGGTCTTGGTTTTCAGTTTATTGGCCTGTACATTCACAGCAGAGAAGAGAAGAGAAGGAAATAATCATCTCAGAGCTGCAAACAAACACGACGGGAAAGCAAGTTCTTACCGGCTACAAGGTCATTTTGTTTCAGAGCAGATTCACTGTTCTGCACTTGCACTTTCATAATGCAGCTTGAAAATATAGGTAGACTAAGTGTGCGCTCAAAAAGAAAAACAAATCAAATCAGACCTTGCAGGCACCTGGCAGCAGGTGCAGCTTGACATAAGGATCAGCCAAGCCGTTGAAATCCATCGGCTTCAGACCCTAATGGAGACACAGAGAGAGGGGGATGTAAAAGAACACTTTGCACATTTCCCACACCGTGCAGTAATGAATTGTTAAACGATTACGGAGAGTTGAATTCATTTACATATTGAATCTAAAGCAAAGTGGTCCAGAGGAGGTCAGGGAGTTTTAATTTGACAGTTTCAGTTGACCAGTGAGCCACGCAGTGAAAAGAGAAATCTGGAGAAACTGGGGTCACGCACGTTAAGCTAAGACCAAACCATATAATCACCCCCCCCCCCCCCCCCCCCATAGTCTCACAAAATCCTGTGGCAAACATTGGACGGACACAAAGGTAAATACAAACATTTTCATTCTATTTGCACAAGACAAACGACCTGTCGGCTCCCGTGGAGGATTTACCTTTGCTTTTAGGACCATGCAGTGTAAGGAGCTGGTCGCTCTCTCGTACAGAAGCTCAAACTCTAACGTCCCCAAGGAGGCTGGAAGGGAGTTGATAGAAATGTTTCAGTTACTTTGCTAGTTGCTTTTCAGCTGATGACTTCATTACGTTGTAAAGAGAGTGATGGTCAGAAAGAAATGGAGACACTCAGAAAGACAATTTGGGAAAATAACCTTATTCGCTATTACTGAGCGTTAGATGAGAAGATTGATACCTTATATCTGTTAATACGTGGCTACATCCAGCAGCAGCAACTTGTTGCTTTGACATTGCGTTTTTGTACTATTAAACAAATGAGATAAAACATTATAAGCTGCTGGTAGGTTTTAAAACATGTTTTTACCTTCGAACTAAGCTAGGCCAGCAAACATGAAAGCGAATACGTGCAATTCCTAAAACGTCAAAGTGTTTTTTTAAGACCACCTTTAGGGTTCTCCTTTGACGGGCGTATCTACAGAAGGGTCAATCATTCAAGGCCCTTTGTCCCAAATTCACATCTGCGTTGCGTTCATTTCTATTCTTGGGCTCAAGCTTTAGTGAAACGGGGTTTTTACTTTCGGGCGACTCACTGTTATCATCGCTGTCACAGCTGTCGATCTCGATGGAGGTGTCCATGCTGCTCATGGCTGACAGTGAGCCCCCTCCGCCCACCGCACCTGGTAACAGAGGTGACAACAGGCTGCTGCTCCCTCCTCCTCGTCCGACAGCCGCCCCCCCACTTTGGCCTGCGATGCCAGGGCTGAGCGTGGTGGGAGCTGCCACCTGATTGGGCGAGAGCGGCTCGGAGAAGGAGGAAGTGGGCGAAAGGCGAGGGAAGTAGGCAGAGATTTGACGGATGGGGCGTATAGGGCCCGGGCATACGTCGATGGCCATGTGCTCCTGGATGGAGACGGCTAACGTTTTTCCTTTTCGCACAGTCATAGGGCTACAGGGAACAGGACAGAAATAAATGGAGGTTAAATCACATTTATCAGCAATGACAATGATTGAAATTTTGGAAGCCATTCAGGCGAAGCAAGAGCAAAGACATTGATTTGCAAACAGGAGCTGTTGTTCTCAATTTCGCCAAGGTGAGCTGAGTACGATTGTTGGTGATACATAAGATTCTGTGTCTGGCTGAGATCACTGAGATATCATCACATCTAAAAAGGAGGTTTTCATTTGCCATATAGTCAAAAAGAAGTTGTGATGGGAAGCATTTATCTCAAACTGCACTCAAACCTCCTTCAACATAATTAGAACCCTTAAAAAGAAAGGCATTACTCATAAGATGAAGAAAGACAGCAGAGGATGTGCACAGATTTGCATTTCAATTGAATGTATCTGAATAATCTCAAGCCTATCAGCGAGGATGAAGGATAACGGACAATAGGGGTCTCCCCCGAATCCTAATCATCCTCGATTTAAATGGAAGTGTGTGTGTGTGTGTGTGTGTGTGTGTGTGTGAGCTGCCAAGGCACACGTTATCTTAAGTGCTTAACTATCCTCCACAGACAGACAGGTAATTATGGGATGAAATCTTTACAGGCTGCGACGCTCTTCAGTGTGCTCGGATGGAGGGAAGAGTTCTGGTGATTATATAAAGTTGTGCTCGCAGGGAGTGGAGTTGACCACAAGGCTGATGTGTCTGCTCTCTTCCCGAAATAAAAAAGAGGGGGCTGGATTACAAATATCACACAGCTTTTGTTTTCTAAAGACAGCAGGCCTTGAGGGGGCGTTCTGTCCTCAATACAAACCCCCTTAGACTACCTTCTGCTCTCTCTGCATTAATCGATTGAAACTGAGATGTGAATATTTGCACTTGTTCTGTGTTATCTGCAATGACACCCACGCACTATACAACCTTTTGTCAGATTGCTGTACTGATCACATGAAACGACTGTCTTGTCTTGTGATCTAGAAGTTGTCCCATTACTCGAATGATCGGCGACACCTTACAAGACATTTCACTGTCCCCCGACAAGACTGTCTGGTCTCCAAACTACATTTAGCAAACCAAACGCACGTGAGAAGTGACACGTGAAAAGAACACAAGACCTTTTGCAAGACGGGAGTTCTTTCCTCCAAAATGGATGTCCGCAAGGAGCTAGCGATCCAAATTGTTTGTGCGCTGATTTGCAGCTGTTCTGCCGAAAGACATGGAGGTAAATCAATCATTTAGCAATAAACACAGGTAGCTGCCTACTCGTGTTGTGGCTGGACAAGGACATGCTTGTGCTTTGTGTTTGTTCAAATAAGAAAAGCTTGTATAAGCGAAATTCTTCTGGTATAAACTCTACGGGGCGGCTGTGGCTCGAGAGGTAGAGTGGTTGTCCAGTGGTTGGAGGGTGGTTCGATCCCCAGCATGTCGAAGTGTCCTTGGGCAAGATACTGAACCCCAAATTGCTCCCGATGGCCTGTCCAACAGGGTGTGTGTGAATGGTTAACCCTACTGATGAGCTGATGTGTGTATGGTAGTCACTGACTCTGTGTGAATGCAAAGATCGCAAAGATTGGAAAAGCTCTATATAAATGCAGTCCATTTATTCTGATAGCAATGTTTGCGGCTGTTCTGTTGGAGGTTTTCACGACTGTTGCTCCTGATATTTCCCTCGCCCTTATCTTGTGCTGTCTTTAGGTCGTCGCTGCTTTCATTTGGACTCGCAGACAGGTCCGGATATTTAACCTGCCAGATATCTCTCGGACGTCTGTGAGCGCGTCTCTCCGATTGTGTCTAAGTGTAAAGTGTACTTTAGCCAGGAGTAAGACGGTCGTGTCCCTGCCAAGATGGCGACTGTTTGAGCCACCCACTTTGAGGCTGCTCTTCAGAAACATGTGGCTGACGTCACGGAGACCACGTCCATATTTTACACAGCCTCAAAACCAGTAAACAGATTAATTTCAGACACTCGCCAGGATAAAGTCAATAGCGTCTGGTCTATAGTCAATGGTGCCCTGGCAGAAAGTGGCTGTGAAATTGTTGCCTCTGACTGTTGACCTTCAGCAGAGTTACAGGCTGCGAGGGTCATTTGTCATGTATGGTTCTTGGCTCTGAGCACAACAGTGGGGGGTACACACCACAGCGCATCCAGCTTTTGCTTGGCTGGAGATGAAACAAACTTCAGAAACGCGCTGCAGTGTGCCAGCCTGCAAACTTCCTCCACTCAGTTGACTGAGAGGACTTTGACAGACCGCTGGCGTTGGGCAGTGGACATGATAGACATCTTGCCTTTTGAAAATCAGCAGCAGCCATTTTAGTGCCACTAAGCTCAACAATAGGAAAATTGATGACTTCTGAAGCGCTAAATAACCGGTCAGAGTTCATCGCTGCTCAATTAAGTAGCGCGGAGATAACATTGTACTCCTGCACTTGAGGAGGAGGTGCTTTGATTATCATTACAACCACTGTTTTTCATTTATGTAAATGTATTTTAATGTACCTTTTGCACGCAGACATTAAACAATAAGTATATTTTATTCTAAAGCTGAAGGTAACCCAGCTACTGACGATCCTTTAAGTCTGCCACAACCATAGAACAACAGTGAAATAATCTTAAATTAAGTGGAAGATTGCACAACATTAAGAAGGAGAAGGTGAAAACAAAGTTAATGACACTCCTGTGATGATGATGATGATGATGATGATGATGATGATGATGATAACGGCCAGAATTGATTAAAAGATGAATTCACTTGAATCAGTAGATAATAATTGTTCTTATGACTAATATATAATCACTCAAAGCACACATTTACATGTCATCAAACACACAGACAGATACACTAGCGTCAGATCAATAATTCATCTCACACACACACACACACACACACACACACTATGCAGCTGTTGTAGGCTTTTAAGCGAGTGTCTGTTGATATAATGTGCGCAGTCAGTCGCCTCCCAGTCCTGGCAGATGTGGCCGTAAGCTGGAGCTGCTCGAGCACCAGCAGCACCAGCAGCACACGTAGAGCCGGTGGGGAAGCAGAAGCTCACAGGGAGCTCAGGATTGACCGCTCTCATGCTGCCAGCTGGAATCTCTCTCTCATCTTCTCTTTTCATCATCATTTTGTTGCTGAGAATCTGTCACGCTCAAAAATAACGAGGTACAGGTTCCACCTCACACTTCAAAGGTTTCTACGTGTTAAAGCTTGTTTTCATATTAGCCTCCAAACACATGGTTGAACTACTTTACATATTTCCTATAAGCGACAATAATAATAATAATAATAACGGCCGAACTTGTTGGCGACATACATTAGCCCTGTAGGCTGTCAGTTACGCAACCACATACAGTACTCTGTTTCACGCATGGCCCCCCCTTTGTACATATATTCCTCATGTTAAATAGGTTTCCAGCTTCCAGAGGGAGGAATGAACCGGCAGTCAGCAATGTCTTTGTGCAACATGCCTCCCCCCCCCCCCCCCCCCCCCGCCCGCCTTTTTAGCTCCTTCACTTTGAATTAGAGTCATATCTCAGGCATGATCCCTCAACCCTCATCCTCTATCTTCTCATCTCCACCTTTAGAAGCCAGCTCTTCTCTTCTTCTCCCCTCTTTATCTCTGTTATTATCTCACCTATTAGACTTTCTCAGACACCATTATTCCACCTGTAGGTATGACACTCTCTCTCCCCCTCTCTCTCGCGGTTGGCTTCCGTCTTCTCCTGTGTCCTACATACAATGGGCCCCTGCGGTGGGCTCCGTTCACCTTTAAATAACAAGCTGCAGGCTGACAGGCAGATGGTATGGTACAGTGCCGCACACTGTAGCTACTCATTAGAGCTTGACAGTTAGCACATCATTTATAGCTAACCACCGAGACAGCGAGCACTCGTCAATTATAGCAGAGTTATTTTCAGGCTGCCAGAGATGAGTAAAGTTCAATGTGTGTGAGTGACAAGTGTGTGTCTCGTGTGAAAGCGGGTGAGTAGGAAGGTGTGACAGAAGTGAAGGAGCAGGTAAAATAAATAGAAAAACAGAGTGCCACATGTTGCTCCTGTCTGCTGTGTGATAATGATGCAGAATAAATGTGTCCGTCTCTCGGTCTGGGCTGTAAAGCATTTTCTTTTATTCTCTCATGTAATTAACAAGAAAGTGAAGATATCATTATAGCAATAGAGGGTGGGGGAGAAGGAAAGAAAATATGGTATATAAGTAATACGGTTTTATTATATATTTCATGCAGGGAAATTAAGTGGGAATAAAAATGAACGTTTTTAACCTCGGCAGCCGATTCAACCTGTTTGCATTTCAGAATAAAAGAGTAAAATGTTGACTTACCTCACTGGTAGTGCGAGCGTGAAACTCCTCATAAAAAAAGAGGGGATTCCAGTGCGGAGAGGAGAGGGAGACTGACTAACAGGTGGCGAAGAGAGGAAGCAGAAACAGAGGGAAAGAGGAGGGGGGGGAGACAATAAGAGAGAGAGGGAGAGAGTGTGCTCTATGTGTATCATTAGATATTAAATGCACGAATAGTTCAAGTTGACATAAAACAGGGAGCAGAGGGGGGAGACGAGAGCGGCTTGCTGGAGGAAGAAGAGGAAGTGCATGGAGGGAGTCGAGAGAGAGAGAGAGACAGAGAGAGAGACAGAGAGAGACGCAGCGGGGAGTTATTACTTGACAGTCTGTTGTGCATGTGACTGTTTTGCCACACTCCCTCTATGCATCCCCCACCATCTCTCTCACACACACACACACACACACACACACACACACACACACACACACACACACACTCTCTCTCTCTCTTTGTCTTTGTCTTTGTCTCTCTCTCTGTCTCGCTCTCTTTGTCTTTGTCTCTCTCTCTCTCTGTCTCTCTCTCTCTCTCTTTGTCTTTGTCTTTGTCTCTCTCTCTGTCTCGCTCTCTTTGTCTTTGTCTCTCTCTCTCTCTGTCTCTCTCTCTCTCTCTTGTCTTTGTCTGTGTCTCTGTCTCTGTGTCTCTGTCTCTGTGTCTCTGTCTCTGTGTGTCTCTCTCTCTCTCTCTCTCTCTCTCTCTCTCTCTCTCTCTCTCTCTCTCTCTCTCTCTCTCTGTCTCTCTCTTACACACACACACAAATAGTTGTTGTCACTTAGGAGGACATTGCATTGACTTGCATTCATCCCTTGAAGACTAAAACTAACCCTAAAGGATAAGACTGATGATATTCTACATTTTTCAAAATCAGAAATACCTTAATGAGGTTATTTAAAGGCTGTAACTATGAGGCTAGCAATGTGTCTAATGGTAAATGGTAAAAGTGCAGAATGAATAAACTGTAGTTCCTTAAGAAATATGTTCAGTCCAGGGACTGAGGGGCTACTGCAGGAAGTAATGTGCCCTCTAGTGGTAGCGATGCAGAAAGTAAGAGGATGTTGTAACATGTCAGATTCCCGTGCAGGAGATCGGAGTTAGCGTTCTTACTACACACCTGCAATTAATGATAACCGTTTTTATTAACCGTAACTACAATCTTCCTCCAACGTTGACCGAGTGTTGTCTAACGTTAACGATACCTTAACCGTAGCTTGTTTGCCGTAACAGAATTCCCTAACCTTATCCATACCGTCATTCAACTAAATTGCATTCTCAACAAAACAACTTTGGCCTAAATAAGTATGTTTGTTCCGTTATTTGAACGTTGACTTTTGGTTTCACGCGGGACACGTGTTTGTTTGAGCCACCGAACGTATTTGTGATACGAGAGAAAATGTATTCCCCTTGAAACGTAGTTGATCGGGAACATCATCTTTAGGAGATCAGGCTGATGCAGTATGCGCAGAGCAAAAACATGAATATAATCCAGCAACTATCTGTCTGCCCTTTTTCAACATTTGTCTTAATGTACGAATTTAACAAACCGTGTAATGTGTCATGGTTTGTTTTTTACAATCTTGGACAGAGGCAGACTCCTCGTCCAGTCTTTATGCTAAACTAATCATCTCCAAAGTGCCCATAATGTGATGGATACAAGTAAACCGCATCTCTAATTAAATGCAGGCTTTGTATTCATTTTAAGGTGGGGGGGGGGGGGGGGGGGGGGGGGGGACTTTAAATCTCTTCATCTTTTTGTCCATGTTAAATCCAAACTAACACAGTGTCTGTGTCTTTCTCTCTCAAACACACTCCGTCTCTTCAGTCTCAGCTCCTCCGTATAATTAAGCTAATGGTTCTTGAGTCACTGACAGACAGGGGGAAACAGGCTATTTCCCCCTCTGCCTCTATCGAAGGGGCAAATTGGTGCCCTCTCTGTCTCTCTCTTTTTATCTGACTTGTTCTTCTTTCTTTCAGTCTTGAGTCCACGTTCTCCGAAAGTCTTGAAAAGACATACTTATCTTCAAAACATGCCTGATGTCTTTGTTCAGTGTTTGAGTCTCTCGACTGTCTTATCTTATGTCCCCACTCTAGTTCCCTCTCTCTCTTTTTCTGTCTCTCACACACGCACGCACCACCACGCACACACACACACACACACACAGAGACACAGACACACAAACACACAGACACACACACAGACACATGTTATGGTTCTATTAAATTGATGCCATGGTACAGACATGCATGAATGCATTAACATGGCAATATAACGCATAAGCCTCCAGAGAAGAATGACTCCCACTCCTTCATGCCACACACGTTTGCACAATCGCACACACACACACACACACACACACACACACACACACACACACACACACACACACACACACAACCGATCTGTCCATTCTGTCAAAGGACCCTTCAGTAGAAGCAGTATTTATGATATCAAAGCCTTATCTTTTTGGGCTTTATTCCACTTCCCTCCCTCTTCCTTGTCACCTCTCTACTCTCCTGCCTCCTGTTTATTAGAATTGAAAATCTCCTCATTATAAATGCATAGTCGTTACGTGCTCTATCCACACCAATTATGTCGGGGACGGGTGCTAGTGCTTCAGTGAAAACAGCTGACCTCAACAGAGTCCACAATGACTCTGACAAGAACAAATGACATCAGCGAACCAGTCGGCCCGCGTTACACACGCATGACAAATACAAACAGGATTGGTTTCAATTCAATATGCTTTATTTGTATGAGTTTAACAAAGACAATATTGACAAAGTGTCGTGTAATATTGAGATTAAAACGACGGACAACACCATAGGTAGTGACCTGTCAATCATAAGGGAGCCCAGCACTAAAACATACGCTGTGTGTCTGTACGTCTATTTTACTCTAAATTGGTACATAATTTGCTAAATAAACATCAAGCTATGTAGAATAAGACTTAAAACTAGTGATTGAGACCATAAACTTGTTAGGAAAATGTTTACTAAGGTAATAAATCAAGTGAAAAGTAAAGTCATTTTCTTTATAGACTTCTATACAATCGGACTTCTTTTTGCAACCAGAGTCGCCGCCCCCTGCTGGCCGTCAGAGAGAATGCACGTTAAAGCCACTTCCACGTTGGCTTCACTTTTAAGACGATAATGAGCTGGGGAACATGGGATCCTGGCAACATTTATTAATAGTCAGTAAAAAAAAAGAGGCATAAATTAACACCTTATCTGTTACATAGTTTGGCAAAGAGCCTTTTTCTCAACGCAGTTACTGCTCTCTGGATTACTAATGCAGCACGCAGCAGCATTAAGCAATAAGACATGGCTACAGTGAAATGCTAAAAACAAATCCTATTAATCTTCTTATCTAATCTTAGTGGCAAGTTATTAATAATTGTTGGCAATTTATTTTGTGCATTAAGAGCTCCAGTTGAAAGTGGAATTACAGCCTTTGTATGTGTTAATGTATGTTTATGTGTGCCACATACACATAATGCTGTATAGTAAAGTATAGACTTATATTCATGTAAGATAAAGAACTATAAGACTTGTTCTTATACAAAGCAATATAGACTTTCACAGCGTACGTTATGTGTTCCCTATCGATGTGTATAGGAGGCGATAAAGCAGGAATAAAAGAAACAATCTGAGAACACCAAGGTCGTCTTTCCTCATTGGTCATTGTGTCGCTATCGGAAAGAAAAGGACTCGAGCCGCAGCATTCAAGTACATGGCTGCTTAATATCGTCGCTTGCTGAGAGGAGCTACCCGGATGTATCGCATGAATCACGGGCCCATAAACTTGTGAAATAGAAATGCTATGAATTAAAAAGGAAGAAGAGCGTGATAGTAACATCGTGTTAAGAAATACAGGAGCTGTTGTGATGCGAGGTGTGTGTGGAAAAAGGACATGTATGAATTAGTATTTGTTTTATGTCTTTGCAGAAGGAATGGATACGCCTCACAAAGTAAATTTCTGCTATTTCCCTTCCAAAGATAAAATTAAATATAGGAGCATGTCTTGATTCAGGTGATTAATATCATACAACCAAACTCTTGAGGCGACCGAGTCAATATGCGGTAAGATGAAGGTGAACAGCACAGAATTCATAATGAAGTCCTGACTACCTAAAGGAACTGTCTTTTCATCTAATGAGCAGATAATCCACAAAGATAATCAGAGGACGCACACGCTTTTTTATTATATTATTATATTGCTTCATAAGTCCAGTCAAGAGGAGTGTAAAGCATAGATGAAAACAGCACAAAGTTTTACCCTCGAGTGAGGGTTTACATCTAAGTGAGCTTCATATGAAAGTACTGCATATAGGATGTGCACTTGGGTGCTGTCCCAGTTACCTTTTCAACTGTCCAACTCATCCCCTATAGAGCGATACATCAAGACACAAGAGCGTCTCTGACTGAGGCAGATATTATTAGTCCGCTCATGCGGGTGTAAATTGGTTTAATAGAAGGAAACGTAAAACACATTTAAAGGTGTATTTTCTCCAGGCGCGATGATAAACGGAGAGACACGAAAGAGATGTTTGATGACGGAGTCAGTCAACGAGCAGAGGACAAGTTCACATGAGTGTATGAGCGACTGTGACATGTGCAGATGAGTGCGCAGCAGCTTAAGGACCCTGCAGCCCGATGTGTGTGTGTGTGTGTGTGTGTGTGTGTGTCTGTGTACATTTTCTCATGCTAAAGTGATGTGTGTGTAGTTTGTGTGTACAGTAGGTCAACGGCTTTGTGTTCGGTAATCTGTGCGGTGAATAGAGCTGACAGTCAATACAATCATGCACAGTAATATCTTATTAGATAAAGGGCTATATAGCAAAAATCAATATCATGGAGATGTGTAATATAAGCAAGGCCGCAGCGCTGTGGCACATACACGTTATGGAAGACGCAGGAATGTGAATAACCTCACATGTTCGCTAATATTCTTATTTAACTTGAGGAGGAAGTTTGATCACAAATGGCCTGAGGCAGAAGTTGTGGAGGAGTCAGTGCCATGCTCTGTTTAAATCTAATTTCTAATGAACATTTATAGTATTTATACTTCGCATGTCAGTCTATAAATACATTTCGAGTCTTGCATTTGAAATCTCTTACAGCTTTGCATACATTCGTTTACTAAACGTAATCGGACAAGCCGTCGTGTCAGCGGCGTCTAAATCCGAGCTGAAGTTCTGAAACGTTTTCCTCACAATGGGAGCATGACATCCACTTGCTTTCTGTTCTCTCTCAAAAGTGCGTACACACGGCCTCGGGTAATGTGCAGCCAGCCACACTCAAAGCTGAATTCTATTACAAGTACATTGATATGCAAAAAAGGCTTGAAAGGGCATTTGATAATGACGGTTTTTTTGTTTTGTCTGATGTTGGGTTGCAGTCGCCTTAAAGTCATTGTTCAGGAGGTGGGCTGGGCAGAAAATAAGAACATTTCTCATTGAATATGTTGGACAAAAAGTCTCCGTCTGCCAAAAAATCCACTTCACGCTGTACTATTTCAGGATACTGAAATGGGAAAATTGATTAAAACCCTGAACTTGTGTCTCTGGTCGAACACAAGGTTTAACGAACTGTTCGGCAGAGTGAAAATACAAGACATGGCGTATTTTACAAGGCAGGTTTCAAGGCTATAGTTTGAACTTTAAAGCTATCCACCAACTATAGTGATTGCATCACCTAGAGATTAAAACACATTAATGTCTGGGCTCCTGTGTATGAATCGAGATAACAAGGGATTTGAACAGACTTCAGTTTGAAGCGCTAATCAGAGGGTGACATGTAATGAGATTATTTTCACATGGAAATATCAGACGTATGCTAATTCTAAATGGTGACAGACAGGCTGCAGTGTAGCACACATTAAACAAGGCCCTCATTACGTAAAGGCTGATTGCTAAACATTAACTAAATGCTATCTGACGCTGTTTTCCCCTAATTATTTTTGCTGCCTTATTACATGACGTAAGGCTGTAATCAGCAAGCCCGTGGAAATGTTTGAAGGTGCGGCGTTAATGAATTGTGACAGTAAGACTGGGAAGAAAATCGGGGGGGAAAGACAAACAGAGGGGGGGGAAGGACGAGCACGAAGGGATGGGA
Organism: Cottoperca gobio; assembly: GCF_900634415.1. Lineage (NCBI taxonomy): Eukaryota > Metazoa > Chordata > Actinopteri > Perciformes > Bovichtidae > Cottoperca > Cottoperca gobio. Next base: position 14,543,112 of record NC_041373.1, on the reverse strand, counting down.
AGAAGAAGAGATGAGCTGTCAGATAAATGTTTCCGGAGCCGAGAGTAGTTCTGATCATTTCAGGGAATTTAAATTGGTTTTTTTTTATCTCCTGAAATCTGTGAAAAGGCTGGAATATAAGAAAACTGTCAAATAATCAAATCATCGAGAAAAGGCATCACAGAGGAGACTGATATTATTCCAGCTCTATTGAGATATCGATTTTACATTTCAGGGACACTTCTGTCTCCTCACACTTTGGAAACTCCTCAGGGATTCAGGGTTCATTGATATCAGAGTGCTGTTCCTTTTGTTGAGGAGAGACATGTTGAATGTACTGTGAAGCATTTGACTTCATGAAGACATAAATCCAGCGTTCAAAACAAAACTATATATTCCTTACAAGCAACATTTGTTACAGCATTTCTATCTGATCCTCATCTTCTATGAACCGTGTGCAAAACAACAAGTGTTGAAACGAGACAAACGAGCTCAACATAAAGCGAAACAGTCCAGCAGAGCTTTTCAATCTGAATATATCAGTCCGAGGAGTAATGGCTCTTCAAAAATTATTGAATTAAGTCTCTCGGGGGACAACCGAAGTCAAGTGATGCCTCGAATATTAACTTCAAGAGTGACCTTTCATTATCCAGTAGTGCGCTTAAGCTCGCAGGACAAACGTCTGAGCAAGACTGACATAAAATAATAATAACTTAAGATTTATGTCAGCATTTGATGCAAGTTGGAGGATCTGAAAACAAGTTTCTGGTTGCATGTAGGTGACAGAAACAATGATAATATCTAAAAACATAACCTCACTCAACTGCAGGTTATGTGTCTCACTCCATATATTGAGATAAAGGTAGCGTATGTTTCAAATGATCAGCATTAGCTCCATCAAGACTAAAACCTCGCGGCTCGACCGTGTCCGTGTGCCGCGGTGAGTACAGACGTGTTCGTGATAACACAGGGGATTAAAAGTGAGCTGACATGTCGAAATCAGATGTCGTTAGCCGTTTCCCTGTTTCCAGTTTTTATGCTAAGCTAAGCTAACGGTCTGCTGGCTGTAACTTAATATTTAACAGACATGTATGGTATCATTCTTTTTTATCTAACTCTCAGAAAGAAACCAAATGAGTGTGTTTCCCCTAAATGTCGACCAGCCGTGGAATCCGTCTGCGACCCGAGCAGCAGCATGTCCAAAGTTGTTCAAGGCGACACTTTGAGACTAAGTTTACAGTATACTGTCTGGAATCTGCAGAACTGGTGACACATCCACACACACTCACGTCAGCCATTACAGATTCATGTATGCACGCACGCGCACGCATGCACACACACACACACACACACACACACACACACACACACACACACACACACACACACACACACACACACATTACTCACTCAGCCACTACTTCCCTCTGCTCCCATACACGCACAAATGCATGCACACACATATACACGTATACACGCGTTGACACCCCCATAAACAGCGTTAAATCTTCACCACGTACAGCTCCGATTGTAATCTGCCAGCCAGTTGCTAGGCAACACTGGAACTTGTAATAGCACTCATGGCCCGCCGCGGGTGGGGTGGGGGTTAGGGTGTGGATGGGGGAGCCGGGTGAGGAGGTTGTGAGGTTTTTTTTATTTAGAGGTAGCTTCTCTGGGCAGAATGATGACGGGGCGCTCCAACTGATGGAGACTTGAAGGCTCATCCTCTTCCTCCTCCTCCACCACCTCCTCCTCCTCTTCTTCCTTCTCCTCCTTCTCCACCTCCTCATTCACCTCCTTCTCCTCTTCCTCCTCCTCCTCCTCCACATCCTCCTCTTTCTCCACCTCGTCATCCTCCTTCTCCTCCCCACCTCCTCATCCTTCTCCTCCTCTTCTCCTCCAATCCTCCTCCTTCTCCCCCACCATCCTCATCCTTCTCCTCCTCCTTCTCCTCCTCCTTCTCCCCCACCTCCTCCTGCCACCACCTCCTCATTCACCTCCTTCTCCCCCACCTCCTCATCCTTCTCCTGCCTCCTCTCCTCATCCTTCTCCTCCTCCTTCTCCTCCTCCTTCTCCCCCACCTCCTCCTCCACCACCTCCTCATTCACCTCCTTCTCCTCCTTCTCTCCCCCTCCTCCTCCTTCTCCTCTTCCTCCTCCTCCTCCACATCCTCCTCTTTCTCCTCCTCCTCATTCTCCCCCTCCTCCTCCTCTTCCTCCTCCTCCACATCCTCCTCTTTCTCCACCTCATCATCCTCCTTCTCCTCCTCCACCTCCTCATCCTCCCCCACCTCCTCCTTCTTCTCCTTCTCCTCCTTCTTCTCCTTCTCCTCCTCTTCTTTCTCCTCCTCCTCCTTCTCCCCCACCTCCTCATCCTCCACCTTCTCCGCATCCTCCTCCTCCTTCTCATCCTCCTCCTCCTCCTTCTCCTCTTCCTCCACCCTCCTCCTCTTCTTCCTTCTCCTCCACCTCCTCATTCACCTTCTCCTCCTCCTCCTTCTCCCCCTACTCCTCCTTCTCCTCTTCCTCCTCCATATCCTCCTCTTTCTCCACCTCCTCATCCTCCTTCTCCTCCTCCACCTCCTCATCCTCCCCCACCTCCTCCTTCTCCTCCTCTTCTTTCCCCTCCTCCTCCTCCTCCTCCTCCACATCCTCCTCCTCCTCCCCCACCTCCTCATCCTCCACCTTCTCCGCATCCTCCTCCTCCTTCTCTTTCTTCTCCTCCTCCTTCTCCCCCACCTCCTCCTCTTCTTCCTTCTCCTCCACCTCCTCATTCTCCTCCTCCTTCTCCTCTTCCTCCTCCACATCATCCTCCTTCTCCTCCTCCACCTCCTCATCCTCCCCCACCTCCTCCTTCTCCTCCTCTTCTTTCTCCTCCTCCTCCTTCTCCCCCACCTCTTCCTCCTCCTCTTTCTCTTTCTCCTCCGACCACCCAACCATCTCTGTAACCATCATGGGACTCAACACTAATGACGTGTCTCTAGTTCTAAGAGGGGGGACCATGTTGTTCTGACAGAAGTCAGTGTAGGAGAAGGGATGAGTGACACATAGTAATAAAAACTATTTTTAAAGTGAATATACTCGATATATAATATTAATCGTCATCTTTAAAAGAAAAACGTTCTTTGGCTCCGGCACCCAAATCTCTCTGGTCTTATTTAATCTTATATTATTTTCATTATCAATTCATCTGCTGATTATTTTCTTGATTAATTAATTGATCATTCGGTATAAATGCCACAAAATAAGACAAATACCCAAAATAATATCCCCAGATACCATGTCTTAAACAACGTAATATAATCTGCAGCAGTCTGGGGGAAATAAAACATTAAATATCACAATATTCTAATCAAACACGTCCACATGGACACATTGATGATGTTGTTCAGTGTGTAAGGAAAGGTGGTGTCTTATCCAGTTGGAATTTGGTTGCCTCGCCCGTCCTCCTTTCAGGCGGACCAACACATCACCCCAATGTGATATTCTTCCCCCTCCAACCCTAAGAGGCAACCTGGGAGCAAGTGTGTCAGGCTTAGTCAGGCTTACTGTACCTTCTCCCTGTCGCCAAGCAGCCATAAATTACCCCCCCCCCCAGTGAAGAAGCAGCGCTGCTTACTGGAGCTCAACCGTGCCGAAGGGGGCAATTTAAAAAACATTATAATCACATGAGAAGAAATGTCTCTGGCTTGATAATTATTAGTGGCGAGTGGGGGATATCTTTTATGCTTGTTTGGTTTGGCTGCAGTGCAGCAGCATAATGGACTTCTTTCACCAGAGGAAATAAAAACAACCATTCATAATTCATGCAGCTTTTAGAGTTATGGTCTTTTGTCTAAATTCATCCATAACAGCATAACAGCACCGCTGTTTTAAAACAACAACACGATGCATGTTATAAATTACACAACAGTTAAAAGAATAGTTTGATATCTTCCCGTCTTTATGCTAAACAAAGCTGACGAGTTATTTCCCTAAAAATGTCGAACTGTTCCTTTAAATGTGAGTGTTTGCAGGTTATCAATTTGGCTTTTTGGAACCTGGACTGGGATTTTCAGCCAACAGCCATTACTGATGCAGTCGTATGTTTTCACACCCTCTCTGGAGCACTCGCACTCAAACACACACTCGCTTACGATGCAGCAAGGTCCCTCAGCTACAATAACAGTGACAAAGTCTGAAACTGTGAGCACCACCACAGTCTGCCCAGGCATATCTGCACATGGACCATTTGGTCTAATTTCTCATTGAGCCTCGCTCCAGCTCTGCTCGTCATCAGCCTTTATGGCCCCTGACAACTCATGTGACAAATAGCCTCCGGGCTGCCTCTCTCCGATACCTCAGCCCCCCCTCGACAATCTGCACTTCTTCTTTGATGATAATCGTCTGGTAGCAAAGACTGACCGTGTGCATCAGCCATGGGGAATCGCTGTCTGGCATCAGAATCTACCAGCTGCCAGCGTCAATCACCAAGTCTGTTTGCAGGCCACTGTTTGTAGTGTTGTAGTGAAACCATGCCACCCTGTGGAGGGAAGAACGTCAGAGCACATCAGATTGATGAGCAGATCACAGGTTGTGCAAAGCCTACATCCGAAGTTGCATTCTTGAATTCTCTTTTAAACGTTCTCCCTTCACCGTCTGAGCACTTGGGTCAGACACAAAAACAGTCGGCGTGTCTTGCACAAGGACGTGTTAGCGGGATGGATGCTCCTGACACTGCAGCTTGAAGTCGAGTCCTCTGGTGGAACGAGGGTCTCTTTATACACACGTCGCACAGACAGCAGTCCAGATGTGCCAAACATGCAAAGATCACATCTGGTTCTCTTGGGAATGTAAAGCAGATGCTGTCTTTGTGTCCAGTGTGTGCAACCTGCTCTGCACCTTTCTGAGACGCTGAGATGTGGTTTTTGGTTGTGATCAGTGACTCTGGATTGAATGCGACCAATTTTCCAATTGACCAGTTATGGCTATTTTGCTTTCAGACAAGTGGAAAGAAAACCTCCAAAATACACATTTAGGTGTTTATTTCACTAACTTTGTCTATATGCGTTCGTAGATTTATCCTAAATTTACCAACATGTAACATTACATGATGCTATAATTGATTTATATAGCTTTTGATTTGATTTAAAATGTGATGGCTGTTGACAGTCGTATGGAGTGATACAAGGAGACATCTAAATTCCCTCTGATAAAACCTTTGACACTAATATGTCAACAACATTAAACATTTGTCAACATTTTGAACCTGGCTTTATCCAATGTACTGATTATATATAATAAGATAATGCATCTTAGGACAAACGATGATGAACGATAAAACATTACAATAGATAAAAACATGTCAATAAAAGGACGATATCAGGTAAGTCTATAAAAGTGGGTTTTATGAAGTGATTTAAAAGAGGTTACTGATTCTGCGAGCCTTGTCTGCTCAGGCAGGTCGTTCCAAAGCCCAGGGGCCTTTTTGGCAAAAGCACGGCCCCCTTTAGATTCAAGCCTCGACATCGGAACAGCCGGACGGGCCGCGACGTTACGAATCCCACTATAGTGAAGGCATGACCTCCCCTGCCTGTGATTGGCTAGTACTGACGTTTCTGAAGTAGCTCTCACATGGATGTATAAAGATAACACATGTCTGTCATTTCCCTTATGAATGCCTGTGCATTCAATTATTTTGGGTTGAATATAGAAGGATATAGAAGACCTGAGGATCTAAGGCGGCAAGCTGGCTCATAGGGGACTGGGGTGATGTGATGTTGCCTGTAAAAACCAGAAAGAAGCCTAGCTGCTGCATTTATGGTTTTATTTCAACAAATCATGCAAATCTGATATCTTATTTCACTTTGCCACGGTGCCAAATTAGCTACAATGTTGCTAGCAGAAGCTACATGCTACATACATTTATTTATCCATTAAAATTGGTCAAAAAGGGTTACAAATATATGTTTTATGACAAAATACCTGCAAAAATGGGTAATGTAAGATGGGTAATGTTGTATGTCATGTCTCTTTTAAGCTACTGGATGCCTATGATCTATCTATCTAAACCATACTTTGTGGTTAATGCTAATTAGCTAATGTTGGCATGCTAAATGGTGAATATTATTCCTGCTTAGCATCAGTATGTTAGCATGCTGATATTAGCATTCTGCACAGTACAGCTTCCTGTTAGCATGACTGTAAACTCTGGTTTACTTACAAAATATGACCGAGGTTTGTTGTATTTTCAGGCTAATCTATTGCGTTAATAAAGTATGGAACTCATTTGCAAAACTCTGTTACTTACAAAGTAAACATGAAATATGAATAGCCTACTTAACACAATATATTTAAGCATTTTGGCTAAATCTCAACAGATGTGTAGCTACATTATTTTGTCAATACCGTTGAAATATTAAATATATTTGCAACATGCATGGACATATGTTTAGTTTAAAGTAAATTCAATTAGGGTTTAATAATAAAAAAGGTTACATTTGTGCGCCTTGCTTTAAAAGCTTTAATACACACACGTGTGAGGTGCAGCTGTGTAAGTGGTGACTGGGAACGAGTCAATGTTTCTCTTTGGTGTTACACTGAAGATGTGCCTCTTGTTTTGATGTGTCTCCATCTTGCCAGCTGGAAAGCAGCTTTCTAAAATAGCTTTGCAGCTGTGTCTTTTTTTAGCCTCCACGTTTTCAGCGTCTCCAACCTGCCGACTCGGGTTTAGAAACTAGCATTGCTACAACTAGTGAATGCACGTTTGCTGCAGGCCTTTCTGATGCGGGACTGAGCTGATACAACGATCAAGTAGGACGTGAACAGTGGGTCTGCAGCGCTTCTGTCTGAGCCCCGGTGTCAAGTTCTGTGTGTGGCCGCCTGGAGAAGCTTGATTTCCCGGAGCCACGCGCTGCGATGGAGCGGTAAGACTTCCACTGCACGAGGAAGGGTTTCTGAAGTACTGTCAATCCACAGACTGACTTAATGTTCAAGATGAGTTGTTTATACGTCGATGTATGGTTACATAAGACATTAAACATAAAGAACGGCATCCATTAGAAAAAATAAATAAATATATATATATATACACACACACACACACACACACACGTATATATGTATCTCCTTCATTAGGACCTAATGAATGGGTCACAATTGCAAATATGACTTGAAGCTACTGAAGCAAAAATGATAGTGTGTATATTTATATTTATACTATATATATATATATATATTTATACTATATATATATACTATATATATATATTGTGTGAGTGTATATATGTGTGAGTGTATACAGTCAGTCAGTACCAGTCAAAGCTTTGAATGAGAAGGTGTGTCCAAACCTTTTAATTATTTTGAAGCCCCCAGGGGGCTCCAAAGAGTTTCAGGGGAGGTTCAGTGATTTGGAAGTGAAAAAATATTACATTGATTATTATTAGTTACCAAAAGAAGAATCAGCAATCACATAGAATAGGCTAAATGTGTGTGATTTGGTTAAAGAGATGTCAATATGAGACTATCTTGGCTCAACTGTTGAGTGTCTATGGGATCAAATAGCAAAATCATAATCCAACATGGATCCAGGAAATGAGTTACACTAAGCAAGTAAACTAAATGGAGTGAGGGGGTTCCTTCTTCCAAGCTTTGTCTAACAGAGCGGTGCTCGTCTCTTTTGTCCCCACAGCTCTGCTGCAGTGAAGCACTATAAGGCGGCCATGTTGCTGAGTGGTGTCGGTGATGCTCTGGGATATAAGAACCAGCTGTGGGAGTACAACGAGTCGGGACCAGCCATTCATCAGGTCAGTGCACGACCAACATGAAAAGAGGGTCTTGAGTCTGTTTATAAAGCTAAACCTCAACGAAAAGGTGTAGCTACACTAAAATGTCTACCCGTCTGTCCTTGCAGGAGCTAAAGGAGCTCGGTGGTCTGAAGAACATCAAGGCCGAGCTCCCTGACTGGCCGGTGAGCGACGACACAGTTCTACATCTGGCGACGGCTGAAGGACTGGCAACTGGTGAGGTCAAAGTGACGTTTGCTCTCTCGCTCTCTCTCTCTCCGGTTTCTGTCTGTTGTTCCCTCATTTTGTTTCAAACGAGGAGTTTATTGGCTTTATCTGATTGCTGTTCGGATGCGGCGTCATCGGGACGCACACCACACCCCCCTCCTCATAACTAAAGGTTAAATCTAATTTCCAGTCTTGCCTTGCCTCGCTGCTCTATTACGTCTCTGCACAAGTGGAAGGAAAATTGCAGTAAATTCAACCTGACCTTTTACTGTGATGAGGCAAACAACCAGCCTTGTTAACATCTTTAAAAAGTTAATAAGGACAACGTCTTCAGGGAAAGGTTCAGTGTGTAATTCTGAGAAATAGGAGGCTGTATTTTACCTCTAAACTGGGTCCATACAATCTCTAACATTTATATTTCTTAGTATTTAATTCTTTATATTGTGTATTGCATTTACTGAGGGCTGTAGTCCACACTCTGTTGATCATGTTAGTTCAATGTTTTAAGTTTTACACATTGAACCTTTAACTCTACGTGGTCTTTCTTGTAGGGAAGGCGGGGGAGGAGCTCATGCATGAGGTGGCTGCTCGATATGTGCAGGGGATGAGAGACATGGACGGGAGGAAACCAGGACCATCAAGCATTCTGGGTGAGACAATGTCTTCGTTTTAAAATCATGTCGCATTTATTTGTAGCAACAAGTTCTGACTCTCGTTTTGCTCTTTTAGGAGTGTCCCAGCTGAAGCCTGGAGAGGAAGGGGGCTTCAGAGTGCCCTATAATCCAGAGGGGACGGGCTGTGGAGCGGCCATGAGGTCCATGTGCATTGGCCTCAGGTAAGACGCTTGTGCTGTGAATTAAAACATAATAACTCAGTCTAATCCTTATGCATGGATGTGGTTATTATTTTCTAATTGTCAATTACCTACAGTGTTGCTTCCCTGAGCAGGTGCAAAGCATCTCACCGACCGGCCGAAGTAGAGAAAATAAAATCTGTTACAAATGGATTTCCATTTGAGTGGCACTATATTATCAATTTCTATCTCTACGTGGCATTTGTTCCAGCACATTGAGGCACCTCTCTGTTGTTAGGACTGGTTTTCATTTGTTTGCAGTAATAAAGACTAATAACTTTCTGAAAACTCTTAAAATATGAATCATAAAATGCATAAAACACACACCCAAAGACAGTAAGGACATTCAGAGTATCTACAGTTTTATGTTAAAGGTGGACACAATGATTGTAGATCTGAAGAATGCATTAGTCCCACCTGGTAACATGTATATATAAATCCTTTTACTCTTAACGTTAGTATATATAAAGTGAGAAAGAGTTGCCCTTCTTATGTTACTGATGTGACTTTCAAAGTTAAGGTCAGAGTCCAAATTAACTCTGAGGTAAGTGTGAATACATTCCCTCACTCTGGTTTTTGGGATCTACGTAAAGTATCTCAGTCTTATCTCAGGATCGTTTTCCATCGATTAATCTTACCAATCAGATCCCAAAAACAAGCTAATCTTTAGGTTGGAGAAGCTACAGTCGGAGTCTTTTAACATTTTTGCTCTAAATGTGATTTAATTATCTTTTCCAATGAAGCCACTCATTGTTTCAGCTCTAGACTCGACGCTAGAGGTATTCATTAGGATCTCATTGGATGGGATTAATTTGTTTTTTAAAATTGTATAAAAACATTCAGGTAGGTACGTGAAGTAGCATTATTAAAACTGTGGTGCGCACAAGGACACGTGAAAAGACTTAAACAACTTAAAGTTGAGGCACGCAGCCAAAGTATCCAAAGTAATTTATATTAAATGCAGCAGTGGAATAAATGTACATTCTTTGATCACCAAGCAGAAAATAAATAATTGATTTTCTGGTACATTAGCAAGAACTGGAGAAAGTCAATTAAAGCGTAAATAGAAGTAATTACTGGAAACAAAATGTATCCAGAAACCTCCAGCTAAACATCCTTCATAATTAATGTTGCGAAGGACTTTAACACTTCGTCTCCGCCAGGTACCCAAAGCCTGACCAGCTGTTGTCGTTGGTGGCGGTTGCCGTGGAGACAGGCAGGATGACCCACCCTCACCCCACTGGTTTCCTGGGAGCCGTCGCATCGGCCCTTTTTACCGCGTACGCCGTCCAGCGCCGGCCAATCACGACCTGGGGTCTAGGCCTGCTCAACGAGGCCTGTCCAATAGCAAAGTGCTTTATTCAGGGTCGAGGCTTCGCCGTGGAAGAGACGGAGCGAGACTGGGACTTCTTCTGTGACAAGTGGCAGTGGTACGAGCTGCTGTTCGGCTGTCATGCTGCATTTAAATCCCCAACATCAGCAACTTTCTGTTAACCTATTACAGCCTGAAGGTTAATAGATGGTGGCATGATATTTGTACTGAAATGTTCCCGGTCAGGGTCAGTGCAGCAGCATCGAGCTCAGTTTTATCGTCGCTCCTGATGACCATATAAAATCCATACGTAAATATATTTCTTACTTTTCAGTTAGATATCAGGAGGTGGAAGTATTCAGATCTTTTATTAAGTACAAGTAGCAATACTACAGTACAAAAACACTGTTACAAGTAAAAGTATTAGCGCCGAAATATACTTAAAGTATCGAAAGTAAGTCATAATGCAGATCGTCATAGTTACAATGTTGCAGCTGGTAAAGTCAGAGCTCATTTTAATGGCTTTATATATTGCTGGGTAGCTTTAACCCATAATAATATAACTATTTATTTATGTATAGTCATACTGTGCCAATGAGCCAGTACTTCTTCACGTCTACATTACATCGGAGGATAGTAAGGATGTCTCTCAACTCCGTCCACAGGTACCTGGATTTCAGAGGCATCTCTTGTGGGGTGGGGCCTGTGATTTGGCCCACCTCCTACGGCCCAGCTGAGAGAGACGAAGCCTACAAGAGCTTCAGCCTGTCAGGCTGGGCGGGGCGCAGCGGACACGATGCTCCGATGATAGCGCTGGACGCCCTGCTGGGGGCGGGCTCAGACTGGGAGGAGCTGATGAGCAGAGCCGGCTTCCACGGAGGTCAGAGTCAAACAAAATGTCTTTGATCCTGTTGATCTTATAGGCTGAAAAGGAGTCTTAAAAAGGGTCATATAGTATGACATAAAAACATTCAAGTACATTATTATAAATGTCATAAAAGTATAATATGGCAAAGTCATTAAAATGTCATAGTATATAGTCTGTAAATAATACATCATAAAAACATTAAAGTATAAAAAGTCATATTAGTGTGCCATAAAATATACTGGTATAGTACGTCTTAAAATCATAGTATATTATTAATCCATAAAATCAAAGTATAGCATACCACAAAATTCCTAGAAAAAGTCACGAAAGTCATATTATATAGCACGTTATTAAAAAGTCATAGTAAATCATAAAACATGTCATAGTATGCCACCGTTACACGTCAGCTAAATTACCAATAGAAAAGACCTGTCACATTTCCCGTTTAACATCTTAATCTGTGAAACTCTCTATACTTCTTCCTGCGCAGGCGACAGCGACAGCACAGCAGTGATTGCCTGCTGCTGCTGGGGCCTCCTCTACGGCACCCAGGGGGTCCCTGAGGGCAACTACTCCAACCTCGAGTACCGGGACCGACTGGAGCGCAGCGCCGAGCAACTCTACGCCCTGTCACACTGAGAAGGCCGCCACAGCCTGCGGCACTGACTGAGTGTGTCCCAACATCTTGCACCGAGGCGAAACTAGGACACACACTCTGACACATTGACATAGAGCTGGTTGACAGCAGTACATCGATCCAGAGAGCTGTCACTGAGCCACAAAGTGTGGTGTCATACTTTGCCTGAAGGTGAAGAAAAGTGCCCCACTAACCCAAAGAGTCATCTCTGCCACAACAAGGACTGTGTGCCTCATGAGGCGGGTTTATAAAGAGGGGGTCCCCCTAGTGACAATTTTAAATTAACATGCAGTATTGCACCACAGAGTGAATCAAATCCAAGCTAATGAGCATGTGAAGAGAATACAAAAAATCCCCCGGGGAGGTAATTGCATAATTTCTTCAGCCTGACATTACGGCAAATGCTCATCGAGCATCTAATTAACTGTGCTCTTGTTATTGTCTAATAGAAATGTATTTTTCTGTCATTATAGCCCGTTACTTCATGCAGTGCAGAGCAAAACTGTAACAAGTACAGATGATGCAATAAACTGATCAAACAAAGCTTTGAAGTTGAGTTGAAAACTTTATTTTTTTGGTCATTGTTGTTTTAAGATTTTTTTTGTCTTGTCCATTTTTTATTAATTATATTTTCCTACAGGAGAGAAGAAGCATAGGGGTGGTTTTAACTACTGGATAGAGTTAAAAAAAGGAAAATTATTTGCTAAAAATCCCCTCTTCAAATCCGTCCTTTCATGCTGTATTCACAAGAGTCCCACGACAGTCTGTGTTTCCCATTTGTGTCATGGTACTTACAAAACACCACAAGCCTAAAAACACGCTGCTGGAAGATAAAGCGTTTGCTGCCGTTTCTCATCCGTGTTTCTTCCTCTCCGACTGGTCCGCCCAGCAAGGTGCCTCATGTCTCTGAAATGGGAAGAAGTTGGAGAGAAGAGCAGGATGGCAGCAGGGGTCGGACGCACCTTCATCATTAGCATTAAAAAGGTCCTCCTCATCTGGGGCTGACACCGAGGTTTGTACTGATGAAGAACGTTACAGCAGAAGAATAAGGTGCTGAGAGGCTTTTTGTCCTCTTCTCTCCTCTGTACGGTCCTGTCAGTTTGTTTTGTATAAGTCGCGTTCAGTCTGGGCCTCACATCCAGCAGGCAGTGGGGATGTTGGGGCTCATTCCTAAGAACATTTAAGGAGGTGGGGAGGAGGGCAGATGGGAGTTTAGTTTCCAGGCTGATGGAAGGGAGCAGGGTGCGTTTGTACCTGCATTGCTGTGGGAGGTAAACAGAAAACAGCAAAAACTATAAATGCTACACTTTAAAACAAAGATCGAAGGGATGGATTTTACTTGCCATTATGTCTCGTACCTTGTGGATGTCCTATGTAGAAGTGTTGGTGTGCTCCTTGCTGTGGTCCGTGCTGGGGGTGCTGGGGCACTGAGCCCGGGCCCTGCTGAGGAGGCGGCTGCAACATCACTAACTGGGGCTGACCGTGATTCCCCGAGTGGTGGGGGCCCGACATGGCTCCCTGTACGTGGGCCTGGGGGGCCGGGAGATTCACAAACCAAGTTTAGATCATGAAAAAGTTGCGTTTTATTCAACAAATACTCTTTGCAGCAGTGTTCATTTTGTTAACGGAAACTATGACTGAAGATGTTTGTCAACAACCTTTCTTTCCATGACGAGCCGGCACCAACGTCATTAAGCACTCACTGATTATATCAACATGCAATATCGTTAACGAGAAAAGAAAAGACTAAAATATATAAACAAGGACATTTGACACGGGACTAAGCACACACATAACACAGATTTGCAGTGAAGCATGAAAAGGAACAGGATCCATACCTGTGCTAACTGTCCCAGGGGATATGATTGTGGGATTCCCTGGTGGCTGTGGATGCTGTAGCCCTGAATGGGGTAAGAGCCTTGTGGGGACGTGTGGCCCGGCGGCATGTTGGGTGGGGTGGGTGCTGACAGGGGACCTGAGTGGTACAAGGACTGGGGCTGTGGGCCTGACTGGGCATTCTGAAAGCAGAGATCACAACGTCAAAAGAGATAATAAATGAGATCACAATAACAGAGTCCCAGAGGCTGGATTCTATGAAGGATGTGGCCCATGAAACTGAGCCCTTCAGGGAAATCCAAGCAGTCCTGCATCTCACCTGTCCAGGGCTAGGAGCAGCGTGCTGGGGTGGGGGCTGGTTTCCTGTCGGGGTACTGGAGGGCTGGGGCTGATGAACTGCACCCGAGTGGTGGGCGAAGGACTGTTGAGCTACACAGGATAAAACAGTTGATCAGTGTCAAGATCATTTTCTTTGTCGTTGTTTTACTTTCAATATATTGTCAGACTCCTAATGAAAGTATGAAACATACTAAACAGTGATTAGCTTCGAACCAACAAATGATAACTGTGAAGTTTTGTCTCAACTGAAGGTCTTCATCAGGACATCTAAAAGGTCTGGTGTCCCAAAACAGATAAAGTACGGAAGCAGTACGACCTAAAATTAATAATGTTGGAGCGCATATCACTCGCATAGAGATATTTTAGACAGGTTTGAGTCTTTCTTACCGTAAATGCCCTGCTGCTGTCCCTGAGGTCCTTCTCCCTGTGCAGCGAACTGGGGGCCTCCTGGGGGTCCCAAGGCTTGTGGGTGACCCCCACCTTGACCTATCATCCTGGCTCCACCTTGCAGCATGGAGTACATTGGCTAAAGAGGGGGTGGAGGGGAAGAGAGGAACATAACATATTATTTGTTTGAAATATTTGTTTGGAAGCATTTATGCAAGAATGTTGACATTTATACAGAACAAGGAACTGCTTCGGTTTTTACACCATTTCCCAAAAATGGTGTAAAAAAAGAAAAAAGAAAAGAGGAAATAAACCTGTTGCACCAACTATTCACATTTTTAAAGGTGTTATATATAAAAAATAAATATATAAAAGTTTTTTTTATATATATAAAAATATATATATTTAATTGCTTCAGTTTAGTGTTCAAGATAAACCTTATTATTAAGTGTAATATGTCAGTTAGTTCTGTGATCTACAGCTTCATTAGGACTTTTCTGGCTGCCATTAGCCCAGAGGAGTCAAAGTGTTGAGAAGCAATTTATTTATTATTAAGAAGTTTTATCAGTTTTGAATCTGGTATATTGAAGATGCTCAATGTTTGGTCTAAATGCTTTGCTTTGGCATATGTATATGCACTCATATAAGTAAGAACAACACTATGTATAGTGAGTTTGCAGTATGTCTAGAAGAAATGTAATCAATTCCAAATTCATCCTGTGAAAAGTCAAATGTATCTAAAAAATAGACCAAACGAATAGACGTACCTGTCCCGGGTAAGGCGACATGGCCTGGATGACCTGCTGCTGGCCGTACTGCTGTGGGTTGTACTGAAGGTAGGACTGAGGGTAGGGGGACGCTACCAGAGGGGCCCCGGCTGCTGAGGTTGCAGCTTGCAGCATGGGCGGTGCTGAATTCCCATGGTCAGAGCGCTGAGCCACTACGGAGCCTGGTGGAGGCAAATCATTTTCAATACAACAGAAACATGGAGGGAAAAACATTACAGCTTGAACACACTTAAAGCAAGAGACAGATGTTCAGCTCTTGTTAAAGCCAAACCACAGTGAGAAGCCTTCCTTTACCTTTGGCCCTGGGGTATTTTCCCTGGCTGACTGCAGACATGGTGTACTGGTACATCGGTTGGGGCTGAAGGACAGAAAAGAGCAACTCAAGAAAAATCGTCATTTTAAGTGTTAAATGTAAATTTAAATGTTATGCGAGGAATAAATGAGCATTGTGAGGAACACATTTAAAGCTGAAATGATTAGTAAGCAAAAGAACAACATTTGATGAACAATTATTAATTTGTGTCTTTAAAGCAAAACCTAATTTTAGCTTCTCAAATGTTAATATTTCGGGTTTCTTTGGCCGTTCTATGATGGCAAAAGGAATATTTGGAGATTTGTAAATGTTCATCAAACAAAACAAAACATTTGAATATGTTCCTGAGGGCTCTGGTAAACTGTGATGGGCATTTTATTTAAATTGTTTTATTGTTTTAATTGACTAAGAGGGAAAGAAATCAGCACAATTAATTGTTAATGGAAATAATAATCAGCGGGAGCAAACAAATACAAGTCCAATAAATAATTTGCTCACGTACCTGCACAGGGTGGTGTGATACATAAGAGAGGTAGGGAGTGTTGTACAGGGGTCCCTGTCCGCCTTGGTGCTGAAGGACCACAGGGCTGGGAGGAGTGGGCCGAGGTGGGGTGGGAGCAGTGTTGGGCTTTGTCTGTACGAGGAACAAGCAGAGGTAAATAAGATCGGCATGTCTCTTAGCTAATCACAAGCGTTTCAACACATTTTATTATTCAATATAGGAATAAGTGGAATAACAACATACTGCCCAGTGGGCGTTGCCATTAAATATATACTGTATTAAGTATTTGGACCAAACAATAGTACTTTTCATCCTATTCATAGGAAGAAATTGACTCCTCTTAAATACATTCCCTGATTACTTAAGTGTTCTCTTTATATATTAGTGTAGCTTTAGCCAAGATAATACTTTAAGGATTTAGCAGGAATACATTGGCTTACCATCGGCATTTGAGGTTTGATAGGGTTGAACTCTTTCGCGTTGGGGTTTAAGGTTGATTTCTTTACTTGTCTAGAAGATAGGATTAAAAATGTTTTAAGAAATGACAAAGACATAAATAAACAAAATCAAATAGTTCATAATGAAGAAACTCACTCTGGCATGCCCTCCGGCCGCTCCGTTGAATCAGGCCTGCCGTCCTCGCTGCCCGGGGTCCTGGCTGGCTGCGGGGTAGCTGGTGAATGCCTGTCTGATACGGATGCTGTGGTGGCACCAGGTGTAGATGTGGTGTCCTTAGCGTCCTCAGCAGGGGCGGGTGAAGGCTGAGATTTGGGCTGGGAAGGACTGGGAGCTGGACCCTGAGCTTTAGGCTCTGATGCAGAGTGAGCATCTGATGGCGAGGGTTTGGCTGCGCTGGGTTGGGAGACTTCACTGAGGGCAGATGGGGTTGCTGCTGCAGGGGAGCTGGGAGAGCTAGAGTTGCCTCCACTCGGCTGGAGCTGAAGATAAGGATTGAGAGGTGAAGAGGGATGGAGGTGATGGCAAAAAGAGAAAAGTAAGATTTAAAACATAAATGTCATCTAATGACACATTAATTCAATCTTACTTAGACCTTTTTTAGCTTTTAACATATCTTAAGCTACAAAATCTAGTGAGCGACCACTTGGCAAATGTCCAATAAGATAACAAAATGTTAAGATCGGTCTGAACTTCCACCAGGGTTACAGAAAGTATATAGTCACACATTGTGAATCAAATAAGCTCATTATAGAAACCATATGTCATGTTAATAGTAACAACCAAGTGAATATTTTCACTTCTAAACAAATTCTCACTCATCAGTGATGTCACAGGTCGCAGCCTCATGATTGGTCACAGATTTTCTAATTTCACGCTTCATGGAAAGGCAACTGAACTCTTACCCTGAATTCCTTGCCAAATTTCCGCAGCTCCTCAATCTGCGACCTTTGCTGAACTGAGGGAACTGGTGGATGGAAGGAACAAACGTGAATGAAAATGGAAAAATTGGGAAACTGCAAAAAACACAACGAGCACGCAACTATGCATTGTATATCTTCTGATTAATGAGTCCAGTTCATTTAAAAGACTCATTGCCAGCCTCATACACACACCTTTACTACTCTTGCTGTCCTCTGTGCTGCTGGCGCTCTCGGCGGCGCGTTCTTTTGCAGCTGCGCCAAGGATCGCATTCACTGTGAAGAGGAGACAGACTAATTAGTTTGTGCTTCATTAGACTGCATCTCGTCACATTCTGCTACGAGGTGGCGGTCTCATTGAGCCAGATGAAGCTCATGTCATTAAAGAAAAATGGTTTTGACTTTGATTTCAAACTCTAAGCCAGACCGTACCATCGACAGGGAAGAGAGGGGCGGGGCCAGACATCTTCTGAGGTGGCATGGAGACAGACGATGTGTCCAAATAAGGCGTGTCCTGGGAAGAACCTGATTTAGGAGAGCGAGTAGCTGCAAGGACAGGACAGGGAAAAGTTAACGTTTAGACAATTTATCTAGAATATAAAAGAGGGTTTTGTAATAGCAGTTGATAGAATGTACCTGTGGACTGAGTGTGTGAGTTTGAAGCACGGACAGTTCTGCTCGACTGCGGAGGTCTTTGGGCTTTAGGAGATGTTCTGGTAGAGACTGAAAGGCACAAAAAAAGAAATCTCCTTAGTTTTTTAAAATTCATACTGCCTTAACAACATGCAAAACTGCTGTCCAAACACTTACCTCCATTAACAGGCCTGCCAGTGTCGGACAGCGAGTGTGGGAGTGAGTGGGAATGAGGGACTGGGTGTCCGTGTGGGGCGGGGGGGCTGGCTGGGGATGGGGCAGTGGAAGCAGAGGCTGGCGTGGATGCCGGTCCTCCTGGAGAGGCAGGTGTGTACGGGCTCGCAGGGCCAGAGTTCGGGCCTGGGCTCGGGCTTCCCTGGGGGTGGTGAGGAGCGTATGCTCCGCCTCGGCCGGACAGAGGGCTGTTTCTCTCTGAGGGGGAGACGCCAGACTGGGGTCCAGCAGCAGAGGGCAGTGGGGGTCTGGGGGAGGAAGAGGATGGAGGGTTGGAGCGATAACCTCCACTTAGACGGTTGTGTGGTGGAGGCCCACCGGGACCTCTCTCAGCTCGCTCCCGCTCCCGGTTCATCTCTCTCTGACGTTGAGGTAATGGAATGTACTTTCCCTCCCTGTAAGATAAATATACATCACACACACGAGCAAAGCACAGGTGATACAAGAAGTGCACAGAAACATGACAACTAGTTGAGTTTCATTGTTTAATTGGGTGAACAGCTGTACTGAATGTTTTTTTAGATAAGTAGCTATTGAGGTTTTCAAATTAAGCTTCAGATTTTGTTATCTATAATCTACACTACTTTTCTAAATGCCCAACAAACGAGCGGCCCCTCTCACCTGGTGCTGGCTCCAGGGCTGTCTCGGCCCCTCTCGCGCTCTCGGTCACGGGGGCTCTCACGGCCTCTCTCACGATCGTTGCCATCTCGCACCACAGCACTGTATTTGTCCTCCTCGCTTTTCCCCTCATCATTTTCCAGGCCGACACGATGACGATACTGCGGGCTCGACTCGATCTCACAGGCCAGGCGAGCGGCGCGTGCCTCCCTCTGTCGAAACATCTCGGAGTTTCCTTTCTCCAGCGGCACACTGGACAGAAAGACGAAAGGTGAGATAAAGAAGCAAAGTGAGCGTACAGAAAGCTTTAAAACTGTTCATGAAGCCAAAACATTGTTCGTGTGTGAATCAAAGTGTCATAATTAAGGAGATTTAGAGGAAATAAGGATTTTATTGACCCCAACAACGACACTTCCTTGTGAATTAGTTGACTTTCATCTATACATCAATCTTACTATTATCACATTTGATGCAAAGGAGGAGATAATATAGGCAACCGGTTTCACTCGCTTCAAGTATTACATCATGTGATTAAAGTCAATGTTTCATTCCTCTGGTTTAAGTGAAGTTGTACTGACTAGTTATTTAAGAACCATTTGACTGTAAACAGATTCTCACTGTTCTCTAATCATACAAAACTGCTACCAAGAGGAATGTTACATCTTTAAATAAGATATTGATGAATATGTATGATATACATGCAAACTCTCGCTGCTCACAATACATTAAAATTACATTAAAAAATAATTTAGAACCGAAAATACATAAAATAATATGGTCTAAATTATTTATACTCATTTCAGGACATACCTGTGTTTTGGCTAATTTTAGTTATACATCAATAATTCCACACGGCAACTTACGTGTACATGGAAAGGCTGGAATCATATGTTGACGTGACTCCATATTTCACTTCATTGTAACGAAACATCTCATTGGCATCCCAGCCATTGGACTGAAAAGACATGCATAAAAAACAAAACAAAAAAATCAGGGAAATAGCAAAAAACATGTACGTGTAAGTGACGGTGCAAATTATTATTATCAGTCCAAAGGGCATTTATATCATTAGATGGTTAGTTGGTGTTTCTGTGTGCGTTAAAGAGACAGAGCGACTCACTGCATCATTTTCCAGGTCGTAACTCTCTCCATTGCTGTCTCCTCCCTCCCATCTCTGCAAAACTTTCTCCTTGTGTTCTCCATTGACGCGAGTGGCGCTGATGGCTGTGTCTGTGAAGGTGTCTAAAGTCCAAGACAAAAAAAGATGAAACATTCTCAAAGTGTTTCATTTGGAAAGATGTGTCTACAGCCTAGCATTTGGGTCTCATCATTTGTGTCTCAAATTGTTAAATTATGCAATGCTTACTTTAAACCATATTGCAGAAAATCTATTCTTTTCTCTCCCCACGAGATCAAGAGACAACTCAAACCTGTCATGGCTAACTAAACAATTTAATTAAAAAAGGAAACTCTTAGCATGAACACAATCTAATGCTTACTTTCACACAAAGCCCTCATCTCTTTTTCAGGAAAAACAATACGCCTTTCCTTTAAATGCATTGCAGGTCTGTGAAGAATCTGTATCTTGTATTACTTTCTTTCCCCCGGTACCCTGGCCACCAGCATGTTTGTACCTCTGGTGGCAAAGTTTAGGTCAACGTCTTTGCAGATCATGGTCACCAGGTCTGAGGGGCTGAAGATCATCGTGTCTGTGATGTCCTCCCTACGTGGCAGAAGTGATGTCGAGGCCTCCTCCTCACCACGTTTGTGTACAGCGTCCACAGCCAACTCACACTATAGACCACACATTAGAAATTTGAGGACTGTGTGAGCTTTCAGAGCAGGATGTGAACAACTGAAGAAAAGACAATATTTGTCCTTGACACACGTTTAACATTATGCGACAGGATTAGTGCCGTTTCAATGCTTAACATGAGCTACTTACTCGAGAACTGAGAGTCTTGAAAACACCTTCAAATACACTGCCATTCTTCACTCTTATGTCACAGGTGGAACCCTGAGAGAGAGAAAGATTTTGTTTAAAAACGTATTTAACCAGAAAAGTAAGTCACAAACAAATTGTGATTTTGATAAGTGATTTTCCCACAACTGGAACAGCATTTGTGGATTAAATATACGCATTGTGTACACTGTATTCTGTGTACATAATATGGTCAGGAGTAGCTTTGACACAAGATGCACAGCCTGCCTCTTCACACACAAAAGCCAGTTTTTGCAGTCAAATTGGCCGTCTTTCTAAAGTCCTGAGACATTAATTGTTAAAAATGTATTCCTTATTCTACTTCTTAATATAAAGTTATTTGTTTTCATCAGTATTTGTGGCAGTCATGTCTGAAAAGCCCCCTGCGTGCAGTGGACGCATAGTTATCAAATTCAGATGATACCATCATACCTTGCGGAGCCTAAGCAAATTATGCAAAAACATGATGATGCAACTTGCACCAGGGAAACTACGGCAAATATAAACCTGGCCTGCATGGGACGGACACATCAGATCATGAAAGAAAAAGTAACTTTATAGAAAGTAGGTTACATCTTACCTATAACTATTATGGTACAAGTTATAGAGGGAGATGCAAGCCATTCATTCTAGAATAATCACGCTGGTCTGAACATTGATAAGAAGCCAATTGACTTACCACAACAGCTGTGAGGAAATGAAGCATTCTGGCATTGTTGTACACACCCTCAAACACCTGCAGATAGGAAAAAAGGTATAAAGTATCCATCAAGCGAAGTTTCACAAAGACATGACATAAAAAACTCACAGAGTGATATATCTAAAAGCTTGTGGTTTGATACGTTAACCACTGCATAAAATAAGGCAGTCCATTTCAAGCTCAGGGGGAGACCAACACTCCCGTTTATACAGAAGAACCACTTATGACACACTCTTACAAACGGAGGTTTAACCCACATTTGACCCTTTATATAGACTATCGTCACAGGTTTATTCCTGGTCATCGGATTAAATGCACACAACATTTTTTGTTTCTATAAAATGTCTTTAACATCAGTGATGATTGTAAACGCAGGAGTAAAACATTAAATATTATAAAATATGATCACTTGAGGAGAAACACACAAATGCTGATTTCCCATCTAAATGTTAAAATCTTAACTAATGTATGCAATTACACATTAATTGAGACCTAAATATAAGGTTTTTGTTTAATATGGCCCCATAGTTTTTAACATTGTGCTCAATATGTTGTGCGTCAGCCCAAATTTTATTAACCAGGATACTCACAGGAGATGACTGGAATGATGGCTTTGCAGAAGTCCGATTCCTGTAAAAAACAGAACAGTTCAAATAAATTTGTCTTAAACACTAGAAGATGACAAGCTTATTTACAGGTCTTACAAGTTCCCAAAACAACACTGCTACTGCACTGAAAACCTCTACCTACAGTGCGACTCTAGAGACGGTCGCCCATTGGGAATTTATACTTTACAGAATCTTAAATTCAACCTTTCTTGTGTTAGTGGTAGGTGTCCACTGCCACCTTTGTGGCTTAGAGGAAAAACACTGGCATGAGAACAGAGGCCCTTTTCAAGGTGGTAATGTGTAGTATTATTTTCAATATTGGTTAATAACATCTCAAAAACAAGTATAATTTCTACTAATCCCTTTAAAAATGGATCACACCAAGAATCTTTAAGAAAGAAAGGAAAAGGGACACCTATATTCTTTAAATCACGTCAACATTTTAGAAAAACGTGGTTTAGAGCTGTCATTTCTCATTATCATACAGTCAGTAAAGGGATTAGATCAATCTGGATATTAAATGCACCCACAATAAAGAATAAACACACGGGATGGTATCTCTGCTATTCACATAAAAGGCTTAGAAACAAAGACTGAGACGAAGCAGTCATGACTTCAGTAAATACACACATCTCAGGGATTTTTAGACCACATATGACCTGGTGGTGGCCATAATACAAAATCGATGTTAATTATGCTTCTATAACATGCTTTCTTAGCTACAAAGACGTGTTGTTGTAAACGTTACATGTTTCAATCATCCACGTCCCTTCGCTGGCACTGACAGGCCAGATAAACTTTGAATAGCTTGTTAGCCGATTTGCTGCTCGGTGCTTCCACCGAACTTGGACCCACCTCACGTTTTTATCTTCGGCTCAATGTGGGCATTCTGATTGGCCCACGACCCCTGTCAATCTACCATGTGCTAATCTCATTGGCCTGAAGAGAAGCTCTATTTCCGAGACACACCCACTGAGCACACAGCGCCTTAACCGGTAGGCCTCCAACTCACAGGACAATCCTCGGACTGTCCTAACAGGAAACCCCCCAACCCGCTTACCTCCCGGCCGGTGTCCTGTTGCCACTGTTGATGCCGCTGACTGGAGCCGACATACCGGCGGGGCCCGAGGTTCCGTTAGACGCTTTTCTCCCGCCTGAGCCGGGTTGCTGCTGTTGTTTCAGCATTGCAAAGCACACGGCTTAGACACTACCAAGTGTACGATAACTTATTAACGCGGATACCTCTCGATGTGAAGTTGATTTGAAAGCGAACTATCTTTAGCAATATCACCTGTCCAGAGGAGCGCAAAGCCGGTGTAACCTCAGTGAGACCGGCAATTGTAGCTACTCTTGCTAAGTGAATACCAGTCGCTTGTGGCCTAAAATTTAAAGGCAAACACCTCACTATTTAAATGTATTATGTAAAATATAACTTAACAAATTTCCTCCGACTTGGTAACCACAGTGGTTATGTCAAAGCAAGCAACTAATGCAATGACACGATTTTCCGTATAATTATTTAGCAATATGTAGCTAACTTAGCATTAGCTTTGATCCTCAAGCTCACTTCGGGCGCTTTCCCTCTGGGATTTACTTTCTCCTCTCGGTCGCGTCGCCTCGACTCCGGCACCGCTGACCCTTCCGTTAAAAATTAAGGTCTTGGCGTTACTGTCAGTTGCCTTAGGAAGTTTGATTGTTCAGGTTTCTTACTGAAAACCTGCTGCGGTCGGTCAACACCACCTCTCGGTAGGTTCACTTGACTCAATCCGCGCGCGGCTGACTGGAAACCGGCTGAAAGGGGGAGGGGGCGTTGACGTGCGCGTGCGCTTTTGACCTAGTAGTGAGCGCAAGTACGTGGAATGATGTGTGCATTGAATCGATATTTTTATTGATCATTATTTATCTCATATATAAGCAAGAACTGATGGTTTCTACTGTACACGTGGCAGTCACCAAACAAAACACTAATATTGTTATACTTACAAAAAAAATGTGAATTCATGAATTCCACCTCCACCTTCTACCTTTTCAAGTGTATGTTGCTGTTCTTTATGTTTTCAATTAATTAATTCATGTATTAATGACTACTATGTATAAAGCATAGGGATAAGGACAGCAAATGTCCTGGCAAACCGACTGGACCTTGTAGCAACTTTCTGAGTGCGCCTATACAACCGTTATTACGACTGTAAACTACAAACAGCATGGCAGCCTCCATAAAGAGCGTTTGTGTTACATAGCAGGAAGCTTGGTGTTTCCACAAGGATCTTGATCTTTCTTTGAATCTCAGTTTCTTCTTACATCATTCTGGGAATTAAACAAAACGCCTCCTTCGTCTTCTGCCAAATAATTTGTAAGTACCTTTAAATAGCCGACTCGAGGTGATTTGGTCTTTGCAATAGACATTACGTACAAATACAGAAGTGCTAGTTTGTATGTAAGATATATAGATAGATACTTTAATCATCCCGAGGGAAATTTACACGTGAAATTATGTGTCAATGTTCTTATCCCATTTAAAGATACACGAAAGTTATATCTCTAAGGGGTATTTACATGCCTTTATCTTTATAGAGCTGGCTTAACACAAATGACGAGTAAGTGTTTGTATACATTTTGGCCTAAAGCTAAAAGCTAAAGTAAGATTTATCATTTTTCACAAGTGAAAATCTGTATTTTAATATTTAAAAAAGTCTTGAAAGGTGTTAAAATCCATGCCCATTTCAGTTGAGTTTAATTATGACAACAAGTTTTATAAAGTTTTATAAATAAAACATTTAATTAATAAGAGAACATTCATTTTTTTTACATAAGTGCAAATACAGTTAGCAACATTATATTATGTGGGCCAGCTTAAATATCAAAAATAATTATAACCTGTCAAACCTGATACAACAAAAATGCAACACTTCAAAATGAACACGTTCAGCATGGACTGACACGATCTTAATAATGAATATCTTTCTCAATCTAATATTTTTATAACACTTGATTAAACTTTTGAATGCTTGACTTTTATTATATCTATTTTATGATCAAGTAACTTCTAAGATTAAAGCCCTTTTGTCCTCCCTCTGGACTTCTCCCATTTAAAAAAGTCGACATTTCTGACCATCTAACCCTCACTCCACAGGTGTTCCCCCCACATGTTGACAAAGAAGCTTCCCCCCTTGAACAGTTTCCTGTCACTGGTCTCCAGACGTGCCAGTCACGTCACCCGACAGCAGTATGATGTCATTGTTGTGGGTGGGGGTCACGCAGGTACCGAGGCGGCGGCGGCAGCAGCCAGAGTGGGAGCTAAGACACTGCTGGTCTCACAGAAAATACAAACCATTGGTGAGAGAAGAAAAAGAAGCTTATTTAACTCTTAAAGCATCTAAATCGTTTTTCCCCCACCAAAATGATACTCCTTCTCCTACCAGGTGCCCTGTCCTGTAACCCGTCTCTGGGAGGAGTAGGGAAGGGTCAGCTGGTGAGGGAGGTAGATGCTCTGGATGGGCTGTGTGGTCGAGCAGGAGACTGGGCTGGGATCCATTTCTCCATCCTGAATCGTAGTAAAGGCCCCGCGGTGTGGGGCCCGAGGGCCCAGCTGGACCGGCAGCGCTACCGTGAATTTATTCAGGTATCTTATACACAGGAGTGGTTTCATTTCCTGTGTCATTTTTGTGTTGAGATGTCTCGAACAACATGTCTTTCTGCCGTTCCTCATTCAGTCGGAGCTGCTGTCCACTCCCAGGCTGACGGTGTTGGAGGGCTCAGTGGAGGAGCTGCTGGTATCAGAAACAAACCCAGAGCAGCCTGGACACCACCGAGTCACCGGGATACTGTTGGGTATGGAGCAAATGTTTACCTTCGCTATATTTATTCAGGAGAACCACTCTCCCGAACGGAGGTTTAACCCACAGAACAGTTTCAACACATTTGACTTGAGATAAAAGGAGTTCAACCTGTCAAGGCAGTGTCAACATATACAACATATAGATTAGGTTTGAAAGTCTCTATCTGCATACTTAGTTTCTAGAATCCTAATATTACAATTAGGGTTTAAATTAAAATTTGAAGCAAATCAGTTCTTACCAATTATGTCTAGTTTGTCTTTACTTGTACCAACCTGTAGTAAATGTATACTGCTGTGTAAGTAGTAGTAACAACTTCATATGGTTTCTGGGCAAACTTTTCTATATTACGTTTGTAATAAATTCAGATACATTCCGTAATAAAGGCTCATAAACAGAGAGTGTATTTCTAAATCTTACTATCACACTTGTTAGGCTCCAGGTCAAGGCTACACATCTAAAAGACACACATTTATGGGAGTAATATAAGGACAGTTGTGCTTCTACCACACACAGAGACACACACACACACAACATATCAACTTATACATCTCATCTTCAATCTGTATTAAATAATTGTTAATGTCGCATGCAAATCTAATGATCAGATTCTAGAATTTGTTCCACATCTGATATCAAACAAATGCATTTACCGATAAAATGCACTTCCTCCTAATGTGCAGTAAGTTACAGAAAGAAAGTGGTCTGTTGTTCAGGTTGTGATTTTGCACTTCCTTTGACGTCTTCTCAGCGAATGGAAGCCACCCGGTCTCAGCCAGCTCCGTGATTCTGACTACTGGAACTTTCTTGTCTGGCTCCCTCTTCATTGGTCAAAGCACGTCCCCCGGGGGTCGGATAGGTGACGCTCCGTCGAGTTCTGGGCTGTCCCACACACTGAAGGAGAGGCTGGGGCTGAGGGTAGGCAGACTGAGGACCGGTACGCCTCCCAGGATTTTGAGGGATTCTGTCGATTTTTCCCTGGCTGTCGTTCAACCCCCTGACGGTCATCCAACTCCGTTCAGCTTCCTGAATACACGCACACACTGCAAGGTAACGTTTGAATGAAATGTGTTGACTTCATGCGCTGGATAATGTCTACCGTGGAGCAATGAGGTTTATTACAAACCTCAGAGCACTTACTCACCATTGTTCTCTTCATGATCGGGTTGGATGGTCTGCGTTGGCACATTCTTATTCATGAGGCTGTTCTTTGTCTGCTTCCTTCTTACCTACGCAACGCCATCATACAAAACATATGCTGCATATCTCCTGCAGCTTGAAAGAAGTTGCAAAAACCATCTGAATCTGCGGGGGCCGGTCTTAGTGGAAGCATTAACAGTGATTCTAAATGAATGGGAAGCAGGCACATCTGGCTGTAGATGTTTTCAGCACAAGTATTAAAGGAAGAGCTTTTTAGTTTCAGTAGTGAAGAAAGTCTCAAAAGTGGCATCTATGAAATGTTTTTTTGTAGTCAAAAGGAATTTCTACATTATATCCTTTAAAACATGTTTTTAATTCTTACTTTTATTTTGAAACTTTAGCCTGAAGAGCAGCTGCCGTGCCATCTGACCTACACTACTCCTGGTGTAGAGAGAGTGGTGAAGGATAGTCTCCATCTCAACTGTCACATACAGGAAGACGCCAAGGGTCCCAGGTACACACGCACGCACGCACACGCACACACACACACACACACAGTCTGAGTTCTAAAACCAAAAGTCATAACCCTACTCTTCGTCTCTCGCAGATACTGCCCCTCCATTGAGTCGCGAGTACTTCGATTCCCGGGTCGACGGCACCAGGTGTGGCTTGAGCCTGAGGGGTTGACCTCTGACCTTTTGTACCCTCAGGGTCTGTCCATGACCATGCCCCCTGACGTACAGCTCAGCCTCATCAGACAGATCCCTGCCTTGCACAGAGCTAAGATCCACACACACGGTACACTGCCTACAGTACATCTAAAGGTTACAACGATGCAGCATGTGTAACTGAGTGAATGTTGAATGTTTCTTATCATTTGGGCTTTTCCAGGTTATGGTGTGCAGTATGACTTTGTGTGTCCCACTCAGCTGAGCCCTGCCCTTCAGGTAAAAAACACCCAGGGGCTTTTTCTGGCCGGTCAGATTAACGGAACAACGGGATACGAGGAAGCTGCTGCACAGGTAGCTGCTTTTATTCTGTTAACTATAACTATTGTTTGGCGTCATTGGGCGAAGCGTTCAGGGTGAAGATATGTCTGTTAGCACTCGGACAGGTTCCTGTATGAAGCGTGTGCATATGCCCGTGCTCCTCTGTTGGGAGGGACTTAGGACAGAGAGAGGAGAGCTGCAGGATGAGGGCTGTATTTTCAAATTCTTCTCATTTGCATAACAAATGACTCTTCTGTCTGTGCAGGGCCTGTGGGCGGGGGTGAACGCTGCCCGCTGTGCGCTCTCCATGCCTACAGTGTCGTTGTCTCGCACTGAGAGTTATATCGGAGTTCTCATTGATGATCTGGTGAGTCGAGGCGTTACAGAGCCCTACCGCATGTTCACCAGCCGGGCTGAGTTTCGAACCGCTCTGAGGCCGGACAACGCTGACATGCGCCTCACTCTGAAAGGTAGGCAAAGTGTCAGGGACTTTACCTGGTTCAGGAGCATATCAAGGTGCGACACGAGAGGTTCTACTTCCTGTCCTTTTTCTCCTCTCATTTAACGTCTTCCTCTGCCAGGGTTTGAGGAGGTGGGATGCGTGTCCACTTTGCGCTACCAGGAGGCTGTGAGAGTGAGGGACAGTCTGCAGGATGCACAGGCAACCCTGCAGGCTCTCTCTCTGTCCTCCAACAGTTGGAAAAAGCAGCTGCCCGACATACAGATCAGTGAGGTCAAGAACACCGTAATGACGTGAGTAATGTATGTGGGATCACCTGTAGAAAAGCTGCCCTGCTGAGCCTGTCTGACGCAGAGAGAAGTGGTCGACCTTTGGTCCCGACTGTTACTTTGTGGCTTCTTTTTCAGCGGTATGGAGGTTCTGCAGTACAACAACGTGTCCTTTGAAATGTTGGCATCTGCCTTCCCAGAGAGCCTCTCGCGTCACATGGAATTCTCACAAAGACTCAAGATAGAGGGTAAAAACAGATTTTGTGAGGCAGCAGAGAAGAGTCAGTTCTCCTTCTGCATCGCCTCAAAGCGTTGTTGTGGTATTGTGTTCTTTCAAGCTGATATAATATAGTTAATTCTTTCTCAATAGCTGTGTACAGGCCTCACTGCAACCTACAGAAGAAAGAGATTGAGAGAATTCAAAAGGAGGAGAACCTGTTGCTCCCACATGACATGGACTATTTGTCTCTGCCGGTGTCTATGTCTCAGGAAGTCAGAGAGATTTTGGACAGAGTTCGACCCAGCACTGTGAGTAAAGTGTATTTGTTGCTTACCAACTACTTTTTTATTCTTCTTTTTATATTTTCAAAGACCAGAAAATAGCTGAATTAAATTAAACTTCTGTGCCGTTACATAAAAAAACGAATGAATATGAACTAATCCCATGCTTTTTCTTTTCTCCAGCTGGGTGCTGCTACACGTCTGCAGGGTATTACTCCAGCTGCAATCGTGCATCTCCTCAACTACGTACGCAGCGCAGAACTAAGGGAGAGACGGAAACACAGAAAGCAGCAAAAGGAGGAGAGAGAAGAGGAGCTGTGTGCAGCAAAAGCATCTTTACCATAGTGAAATGACCACTCGTAAAATGTTTTGTAAAAAAGTATGTATTCCTGAAAATGTACAAGAGAATAAGTTATGGTATTTGTATATGTTTACTTTAGATGAAAACTCTTTATAGTGTAAGAAAATAAACATTCTTTCATACACATAAGAAGCGCTCGATAACTGCTCCACTTTTCGCTGGCAGACTACCTCGTGAAGAATTTTAATCCTGTTAGTAACATTACTGTGAACAGCATTAAACTCCATGTGACCTTCTGCGTGTCACTGCTGTTAATGACGACGTGTCCGTCCAGCTCAGCAGTGCCTCTAGTGAAGAAACCAAATGGAAACTTCCAGTTAGGCTGAGGCAAGCCCATGGGGGGTTCTGGGTAAACCGTAGTGTCGGCAAACGTCACCTCAGTGGTTAGAATGATGGGGGACGACGCAGGACACTGAGAGAAGACGAGAGGAGAGTATTCAGACTTTGACAGAGAGGTGAAACGTGTGTTTCACAGGAAAGAAGAACCGGGAGAGAAAGAGGGAGTAAATGTACCTACCTTGAAGTTTCGACACTGGAAAAGGTATTTGGCCCCCAGGATGTAGTTCTGTGGAAGGTCGAGGAGACCCTGGCGGGCCCACAGTACTCGGATAGAGAGAGAGTTGGGGAGGACGCAGCCTGATTCACATGTTTCCTGAGAGAGGGAACAAAATGAATGACTATAAATCGGAGGAGCACACGGTCAGTCAACAAGTTGTTAGACTTTCTTAAATACTGTAGATTCCTGAATGGCTTGTACCTGCAGGCTGACGGGACAGTCCTGTGCGATGACTCTCGTCCAGTGTGGTTGGGAACCCATGTCCATGGCGATCACATCAGGAGCAGCGAGTCCCTGCAAGAGCCCGTAAATCTGGGAACGCAGCTCTGAGCAGTCTCTAGATGGGGAACTGAACCGCACACGGAGGAGGGGGGGGGGGGGGAATGACACATGGAAGACTTATTGAAACTCACCGCTACTCTTCATGTAAGAAGCAAAACATTGTACTCACCTGAATGTGCAGCCAGATACGGTGTTGTGTGTGAAGAGGACGGGGGCTCGTCTGCGGGAGTCCGGGGAACACTCCCCACTCTGTGACACCCACAGTGTGGTCAGCTAGCTCACCGTTAAGGAACCATGATGCATGATTGACCCAGAGCTGGCTGGATAAATGAAACAACTAGAAGTGCACTTGGAAAATACTAAAATAAACATAACCTCCTCGACGGACGTAATAAAGTTCACGATGTTTGTGAGGATACAGGCTTCACTTCTCCGTCAAAGCGACCAATGACAGGAGACCCCACCTTGAGTCCGAATGCAGGGGTCGGCCCTCCTGGAGTGGGGCTGGGTGTTGCCAGCTGGAAGAGAGAAATGGTAATAATGTCAGTGTTTGAATCCATAGTTCATTTAGTGATGACATCTGTGGCTTTAACAGGTTACCTGGAACTGCACAGAGTGCATCTGCAACAGCGACTGATTTGGATCCACATCAGCTAAGACTACGTTCACGGTTGCGTACGTGAGTTCCCCTCTGCCTGTGTATCCTACGACAAACTCAACCTGTTCAGGAAAAAGGACAATTGAGTTTGAACAAATTGTGATTTAGGCAAAATGTCTTTTTTTTTAGGAATCACACATTTTCATCTACTCACATTTTTCACCACATTGACGCAGGAGTTGTTTTGTTCACTTGGTGCAGGCCAGTCAGACAGTGGAGTAACTGGGATCTGAAACAAGAGTTAGTGAAAATTAAAGTGTTCTAATATCGTGTATGGCTTAGAGCTCTATGTAGAATCAGTAACTTACCAGAAAGTCTGAGACTTGTGCCGTCTCGACTATGGGGATCTGTAATAAAAACATTGTTGGTATTAGCCCATCTGCTGTGAGATTCTCACCAGTAATTGTCTAAATTAAAGCATGCCGACTTGCCGACCTTGATCAGGCTCAGCTCAGAGAAGTAAGAGCGGGCGCTGAGATTTGGGTCCGTGGTGCATGACTGAGGAGTCAACATGCGGGTACAAGACAGAGACGCAGACCTCAAGAACTCTGCAAGCACAGGAAAGAAAGTCGTTAATATATTTGTTGGTAATCTTTAAGGGAGCTAAAGGAGCCTCCGGGCAAAATATAATTTTATGTCATTTTGATGTAACCGGTGCACAGAGAGTGACACGAGAAAGAACCCGACGCAAAACTCCAGATGGCAGGTCTGGATTTGAACACATGTGGGCAAAACTCTGGCACGCCCAGCCGTTTAACATACTTTTTATTTAATGTGAACTTACTTGCAGGGTTGTGGTTGATACAGAATGCAGCGGCAGCTCCTGGAGACGGCTGACGTAGGAGACCCCGCACTGACGAGCCTGAGAAATATGTCTGGATGACGTCGTCCACCTACAGAAATTAAGAGTTTTTTTTAATGCATTTCATCTATTAAAAGATTTAGTTTTACTAATGTCTACATTTTATCACTTGTAATACTAGAAACATAGATCTGTTTACCCTGTAGAAATCTCTGCTGTGGGTGCTGGTTGTAGGAGCTGGTGGTGAAAAGTGGTACGAGTCCCCTAGATCTGGATACTGAGGTAGAGCTGGGAGGGACCGGGGGGAAATATCTGTTGGAAGATGCATATTGTTTTAACAGCATTAGTGGGGGATATTTATATGTTGCTCATCGATACACTCTTGCAAAATTAGCTGCAACATAATCAGTGATTTCCCTGGTGACAGCACTGATGATTGTTAATTAATTTCAATATATTCTTATTACATCTACGTACCTACAGGCTGGACACAAAACAAGGAGTCGGTCACAGTGACAAGAGATGAATCCAAGTTAGCCCGGAACATCAGCCACTTCTCAATGCAAACTCCTGATCTGTAAAATAAAATAAAAAAAAGCTCTTTTAAATGCTAATAAAGTGCGCTTTATGTGCTGTAACTTTAGAACACGTGCAGAAGACTTACATGGCTTTCTGTGGACATCCGGTGAAGACAGTACTCAAGTTTGCAATACCACAGTCAACTGTGTCGCAACAGCAGCCGACGTCACAGAAATCAGGGGTTAAATCACAGAGACAACCTGGATGGAGGATGGACAGAGGATACTGTCAGTCAGTTAATTATACTGTATATGCAAAATTCAACAAAGCTTGTCTTATTGGAAAGGACATAGATCTAACTGGAAACAGCCGAGATGTTGAGTTGAAATTGTACACTTTAATCAACACTAATATATACTATACACGCTCTAATTAACTGCCAGTGCACAACAGAGGAACTACTTTCAACCTGAGAAATAGGGTTAGGGTTAGATATTACTAGATTATATTTAGTTGTGTACAAATGAGTACATCACTTTAATGTTGCAGCTGGTAACGGAGGAGCTAATTCTGATTACTTTATATTCTGATGGGTAGCTCAACCTATAATGTTATAGGGGAATGTAGTTTTTGATTTATATTTTGTATTAAATAATTATATTTATAATTAATAAAGAGTACAAAGTACAATATTTTGCTCGCAAATGTAGTGGAGTAGAAGTATAAAGTACCAGAAAATGGAAATATCTGAAATGTGTACTTAAGTACAGTACTGGAGTGAATGTACTTAGTTACTTTCCACCATCATGAGTGGATCATGATTTTAAAATCCCTAAGAGGCAGCAGGTGTAAGTTACCCTGTGAAGCCAGCAGAGGCTGGACGGTGGTGGCAGGGGGCGCTTCAGTGGTGGCAGGGGGCGCTTCAGTGACCACAGTGGGGGCTTCAGTGACCACAGTGGGGGCTTCAGTGACCACAGTGGAGGCTTCAGACAGAGTCATGGAGTCCGGGGTGACCGCCTCAGTGGTGGAGTCCACGGCCGCTGTACCGCCCGGAGCAGAGGTCGCTGAGCTGAATGACTCCCCGTTCATAGGGCTCGGAGTGACGGTTGAAGTGAACCCTGAATCTGTCGCCGCGTGAGCCCAACGTCCACACAAAAAGAGGATACATATCTGAAGTGATCGACACCACCGGCGGGAATTCATTTCGTCTTAAAGATACATGTTGCTGTGAACAATGAGACGTCTAGCTCATAAGCTAGCTGAGATAATGTTAACTTTACAGTTAGCTGGAGTTATTTCTCCTACGTCGCACCCATGGATTCTTACAAAAATATAAAACCGTTGAAATTAAATAAGCAATTCAGAAAACGTTTCTCCTGAAGGCATTTAGCTAAACATTGCTAGCTAGACACAAGCTTCTTGTTGCCAAGGAAGTTGTCACGGTAACTTCCGTTTCTGGTAACGCTACCGTAAATCCTGTAAAAGAGAAGAAAGATAATTCTTACGCAAGAATGACAGAGAGGCAGTCGTTGGCAATGAACATATTAGATCCCAGGCTCCCTCCAACTATGTTAATTAAATATGTTGTTTGTTTTTAAAGTAAACTCAAAAACAGAATTCAAGACATAAATTAGTAGATCACATTTTTCTCTTGAAAAAGATATTTTTAATCTCAATGAGACCTATCCTGGTAAAATAAAGGTTATAAATAAAATTAATTAATATAAATTTGTGGTAGATTGCGTGGCAAATAATTAAAAACGGAATAAAACAGGTATGTAGTAAATGTATAGACCTATGCATAATGAGAAGTAAAAATACATATAAACTGAATGTAAACAGGAGTGGAGTAAATGTATATCCATGCATTATAAATATATATATGTAGAGGTCTAAACAGTTTGTAATAAAGCAAGAAAAGTAAATAAAGGTAAATGACAGTTAAGAGACAGTAGGACACATTCATTAA